>NW_017212033.1:0-17047 GCF_001704415.2 Capra hircus
ATGTGAACTTGGAGAATTTTGAGCATTATTTTACTAGTGTGTGTGAGATGAGTGCAATTGTGCAGCAGCAGCTTGAATATTCTTTGTCATTGCCTTTCTTTGGATTGGAATGAAAACTGACTAATGACTAGGCTTTTTTTTGAAGAAAAAAAAATCATTTTAACCCATTTTCTCTGAAGTGCAAGGCATATCATGGCCATCCCTGAATCATAAAGTCACCTTTTCTTTATGTAGTCATAGTTTCATGCCTAAATTATAGGCCAACTCGTGCTCAAATGGACTCTGATGTCAGGGGCAGATCAACTAATAAAAAAGCTTGGATTGTCCCTCTGGAGGAAAGTGAGATCTTGGTCCCACGAGAAGAATCTGAAGGGTTAAGGGAACTTGCAAGAGTGGGGAAAGCTTAGTCCATCCTACATGTACCAAAATCTTAAATAAGGCTTATTTACTTTACCGAAGTAAAAAAACAGATGATGAAAACAATTATAAATCAAGGAAAGGTAAAGAAACTCATAGTCTGTTATCAAAAATTGCATTCTAAGAAAACTTTGTTCTCTTAACCTAGAGAGGAGACTAAATTCCATCTGGTGCCAGCTTACCAGAAGACAAACAAACAAACAAACAAATTATCGGTAAGCTTAAAAAAAGTATATTCCATATATCTTGAAGTAGCAGTATTTCTGCAAAGGCATCAGTGTGAAACTATAGAGGACATGGTTAAAACCTGATTAAATAGAAATTGACAATGTAATCTGGTCACTGCTGCGACTTGAAATGCTTTAATATGATAACTGGAATTATAACTGACAGCATTTGACCAGGACATATCAGATTTTCACGGATGTCACATAATTTCTAGGATATCTATATTAGGAACTGAAGGAATCTTTGAACCTAGGAAAGAAAACAACAGTCTCAAAGGCCCTTGCTGAATCATCTATCAGCAAGGAATGTCTTTGCAAGGATCGCAAAGTGAAGGGAAAATACACCGACCTGCCTCTGCAACTTCGGTCCTCTGAGCAGATCTGGAGGTCTCCCTTTGTATAAGCTAACCTGTTCCTTCCAAATAGAGGTTTGCAACACAAAACAAGTGGCCGCCTATTCTTCCCCGAAGGAGGCTCTCTTTCCCCACATCCTGCGAACTCCCTTTCCCAGCCTCCTGGAAAAGCGCTTCTTGCAGTTCCTTTCAGAAAATCCTATGGACGGAGAAGCCTGGTAGGCTGCAGTCCGTGGGGTCGCTGAGGGTCGGACACGACTGAGCGACTGCACTTTCATTTTCACTTTCATGCATTGGAGAAGGCAATGGCAACCCACTTGCTGTCCTTGCCTGGAGAATCCCAGGGACGGGGGAGCCTAGTGGGCTACCGTCTATGGCGTCGCACAGAGTCGAACACGACTGAAGCAAAGCTTAGCAGCAGCAGCAGCAGCAGCAGTTCCTTTCTTAGGGGCAGTTATCCCTGAGATTGGGACCTGGAAAGGCAGAGCCACCTCCACACACACGTCTTTTCTGTCCCCTTTCCTCTGGAGGAGAGCTTTAGTGAGCCTAGGTCTGTCAGGAAAATTCTTGGCTTTGACGGGATCACACCCGGTGTGTGAACCTGCATACCCGACCTAGGGGCCACAGGGCACCTGTTTTGCTCAAGCGGGTCCTGGAGGGGTGCAGCATAGCAAGAGCTTAAAAATCCATCCAATTTGTCTTTTTTTTACCTCGGAGAGAACGAGTTTGCTCCACCTCCACCCTTTGGCAGTGTGGAGGGAAGAGGGCACCACCCTCTCCCAAAGGGGACATAGGGCCTACCAGGAGAGAAAGGCCCCTTGAGGAGCTGAGCCCAGGTAGGCAGCCAGTGATGTCAAGCACACTCCCGCTGCTTGCTTCTTCATGGGCACTCCCACGATCTGCTAGGAATGTCTTTGCAAGGATCTCAAAGGGAAGGGGAGATACATGGCCCTGTCTCTGGAACTTCAGTCCTCTGAGCAGATCTGGAGGTCTTGAGTTGTATAAGCAAACCTGTTCCTTCCAAATAGAGGCTTGCAAACACACCCCCCGGTGGTTGCCTCTTCTTCCCCGAAGAAGTCTTTCTTTCCCCACATGCTGCGAACTCCCTGTCCCAACCTCCAAGAATAGCGCTTCTTGCCATTCCTTTCTTAGAGGCAGTTATCCCTGAGCTTGGGGCCGTAGGGAGTAGCCCCACACTCACAGGGAAAGGCAAAGACTCCTCCATACATCTCCTCTATCCCCTTTGCTCTGGAGGAGAGCTCTAGTGAGCCTAGGTCTTTCAGGAAAATTCTTGGCTTGGACAGGATCTCACCCTGTTTGTGAACCTGCATACCCAACCAGGGGCCACAGAGCACCTGTTTCAGTAAAGTGGGCCCTGAAAGTGTGCAGCCTAGCAAGAGCTTGAAAACCCCATTCAATTGCTGTTTTTGTACCTCTGACAGAGCGAGCTTGGCTCCACCCTTTGGCAGTGAGGAGAAAAGAGGCATGACACCCTCCCCAAGGGGACATGGGGCCTACTTCGAGAGGAAAGGCCCCTTGTGGAGTTGAGGCCAGGAAGGCACACAGTCGTGTCAAACACACTCCCACTGCTTGCTTCTTCATGGGCACTCCCGCTATCAGCTAGGAATGTCTTTGCAATGATCACAAAGGGAAGGGGAGATACAGGGCCCTGCCTCTGGACCTCCGGTGCTCTGAGCAAATCTCGAGGTCTCCCGTTGTTGGGTCAAAGGTCAAGGTCAAGGTCAAATTCAAGTTCAAGTTCACAGTCAAGTGCAAGTTCAAGTCAAGTTTAAGTTCAAGGTCAAGTTCAAGTTCAAGTTCAGTTCAAGGTCAAGGTCAAGTTCAAGTCAAGTTCAAGTTCAAGTCAAGTCGTTCAAGTTCAAGGTCAAGTTCAAGTTCAAAGTTCAAAAGGTCAAGTTCAGTTCAACAAGGTCAAGTTCAAGGTCAAGGTCAAGGTCAAGTTCAAGGTCAAGGTCAAGTTCAAGGGCAAGGGCAAGGGCAAGGGCAAGGTAAGGCCAAGTCCAAGGGCAAGGGCAAGGGCAACGCCAAGGGCAAGGCCAAGGCCCAGGCCAAGGCAAAGGCCAACGCCCCCAAAGCGAAGCCCAAACCCGGTAACGCCTGACAGAAGGCAGAAGCCACTAGGCCCCTGTGCAGAGGAAGCCACTGAAGGCAGCAAGGCCACAGAGCTCCCCGACTCCCATTCCCACAGGAAGATGTGAGGATAAAGGGCCTCATCCCAAAACAGCACCCGCTCCAACCACCTCCCAACCCCGGCCCACGCCCCCTCAGCGCGCCCCCTGAAACAACACTGTCTTCCCAGAAAAGAGAACGGAGAAGCCATGTGTGTGCCAAAGGAGCAAGATGAACGAACGATGCCACGCCCTCCGACTTTGGGCACACCTGACGCCTAGGAACCCCGGGCCCGGGAGATGGGTCCCCACCGTACTCGGACGGGGGGGGGGGTCGACACGTTGGCCGAGAGCCTTTGCCCGGGCCACCCGCAAATCCCCTGAGACGTGATCCGACCCCAGGGACCGAGGGCAAACGTACCGCTTGAGGTGCTGGAGGAGCCGGACAAAGCCATGGTGGGAGAGGCACACGGGCACGCTGCAGACTGCTGGCCGAGTGGGCGGGGACCAAGCAGCTCAGGACTCTGGAGAGCGGGAGGCGGCTCCGCCCCCATTGACGTCAATAGGGTTTGGGTGGGTAGATGGAGGGTGCCGCCCCTGGCCTCTTTCCAAGCAGAGACCCTGGACGGAGTCCCGTGGAGCGAGTGGGCTTTTCCCGGGCATGGCTGTGGCCCGGACTGCCAAGATCCTCGTCGGGGTGGGCGGGCACTTCGGGGGCTTTGGTTTGTGGCCCTGCCTCGCCGAGGGGGGTGGGATCAACCCAGGGTGGATCAATCAGGGGCCCTCAGCAGTGCCAAGGGAGCTCACCACCTAGGAAACGCCCCTAGGTCCCTTTGAACTGGCCGCCCACGCCCCTTCCCCAGCCTGCCTTGCTCTGGGGTTTCCCGCCTTTTCACATTCCACAAGTCCCTGGGCCTTGACTGTTCCCCGCTGGGTCATCCAAGGCATTCCAGGACACGGACGCTCTCTCCAGCGCCTCCACCTAGATCCCTCGCTGTCCTCGGCCTCCGTTTCCCCCTGCCCCCTCCCCAACTCCTCCGTGGGCTCTTGGCATCCTTTCCCTACAGCAGTCCCAGAGCGCCACCCCCCGAGGCTGTGAGTTGCCTGGAGCCCAAGGCTCCGGCCAGAGACCTGAGGGGCCCAGCCCTCTGGACTGACAGCTAATGCCATTTGGGGCTTTTCTCATGTGGAGCCTGAGGCCCGCAACTCCACTGGCAACCCTCCAGCGCGAGTGCCCTGGAGAAACCCGCCCAAGGGGACAGTGTACCCCCTACTGTGGGGAAGGAGGTTCCTGTTTTCTCTGCACTGCTTCGACTTTAACGCCGAGGATCGACTCACACAATGGTGGCACGTGGAATAGCACTGTGGGAAAGCCCCACGGGAAAGACTCGAGGGAAACCACAGATCCCTTGATCCACGAGACGGGAAGCGATGACACTGCTGCTATAGCTCGGGAGGAAAGCGGCACGTGCATGCCCCTACTCGAGACGAGGACTGACGCCCCTTGGGAGACTCCAGAATTACGCCAAGATCCATGTCAGTACTGGAGAGGAATCCTCAGGTTCCGGCCCCGACTCCACACAAGGTCTTTGGCCCCGGCATCGAAGGGAGAGGAATCCTGAGAGGCCCTGTAGCAACTCGCATGGGGACTGGCCTTTCCTGAGGTCACCAGAGCGGGTCCCTGAGGTCTCCGTTGTAACTCGAGAGCACCTGCCGCAACTCGAGAAAATCCAAGAGGTTCTCCCCTCCAGGCGAGATGAGGCCCATTTCCGCTCAGGCGTCTCGAGGCTAAGAACAACTAACCTCTGGAATGTCGAAAGTGTCCTTCACAACCTAGTTGCAAGTCAAGAAGTTCTCCGACATACCCGTCTCCACTCGAGAGGAAGCACGAGGGTCCGCCCGCTTCCAGAGGAGCCCCGTTTCCGCCTCGCAGCTGGACATGAGGGATCCTTTCCCTGCTTGTTCGGGAAAGAAATTTCCGGCATTCCCATCGCATCTCAAGAGGAGGCACTCTCCACAGGAAATGCGAGAGGAATTCCAGGGTCGTGTCACCATTCCAAGAGGCCCTCAGATGCCTCATTTCATTCCAGAGGAACCTGTTTTCCCTGCAATGCCTCGGCTTTGACGCCGAGGATCGACTCCCACCACGGTGGCACTTGGGACAGCCCTGTGGGAAAGCATCGTGGGAAAGCCTCGTGGGAAAGCCTGGAGGGAAATCCACAGATCCCTTGATCCACGCGAAGGGAAGCATGACACTGCTGCTACAGCTCGGAAGGAAAGTGGCAGGTGCATGAGCCCACTCGAGACGAGGACTGTCTCCCCTGTGGAGACTGCAGAAGTACCTCAAGATCCATGTCAGCACTGCAGAGGCATCCTCAGGCTCCGGCCCCGACTCCACACAAGGTGTTAGGCCCCAGCATCGACGGGAGAGAAATCCGGAGTGTCCCCTAGCAACTCGCATGGGGACTGGCCTTTCCTGATGACACCATACGGGTCCCGGAGGGCCCCGTCATAAGTCGAGAGCACCTGCCGCAACTCGAGAAAATCCAGGAGGTTCTCCCCTCCAGTCGAAATGAGGCCCATTTCCGCTGAGGCGTCTCGAGGCTATTCACATCTAACCTCTGGAAATTCCAAAGAGTCCTTCACACCCTTGCTGCAACTCAAGAAGTTCCCCAACATACCGTCTCCACTCCAGAGGAAGCATGAGGGTCCCGCCGACATCCAGAGGAGCCCCGTTTCTGCCTTGTAGCTCGAGATGAGGGATCCTTTCCCTGCGTGGTCCGGAAAGAATTCCCAGCGTTCCTGTCCATTCTCAAGAGAAGACCCTTTCCACAGGAAAGGCGAGAGGAACTCCAGGGTCGTGCCACCATTCCCAGAGTCCCCCAGATGTCTCAGTCCTTTCCAGAGGAACCTGTTTTCCCTGCACTGCCTCGACTTTCACGCCGAGGATCGATTCACTCCACAGTGGCATGTGGGACAGCCCTGTGGGAAAGCCTCGAGGGAAAGCCTCGTGGGAAAGCCTTGAGGGAAAGCCACAGATCCCTTGATCCATGCGACGGGAAGCGTGACTCTGCTACTACAGCTCGGGAGGAAAGCGCTCGTGCATTCCCTGACTCGAGCCGAGGACTAACTCCCCCGTGGAGACTCCAGAAGTACCCTCAGATAAATGTCAGCACTGGAGAGGAATCCTCAGGTTCTGGCACTGACTCGACACAAGGTCTTAGGCCCGGCATCAACGGGAGAGGAATCCCAAGAGGCCCCCTAGCAGCTCGCATGGGGACTGGCCTTTCCTTAGGCCACCAGATCGGGTCCCTGAGGTCCCCGTCGTAAGTAGAGAGCACCTGCCGCAACTCAAGAAAATCCAGGAGGTTTTCCCCTCCAGGCGAGATGAGGCCCGTTTCCATTGAAGGCATATCGAGGCTAATCACAGCGAAATTCTGGAACGTCCAAAGGGTCCTTCACACCCTTGCTGCAACTCAAGATGTTCCCCGACATACCCGTTCCCACCCGAGAGGAAACACGAGGATTGTGCCCACATAGAGAGGAGCCCCATTTCCCCCTCGTACCTCGAGATGAGGCATCCTTTCCCCGCCTCCTCGGGAAAGATTTCCTGGCGTTCCCGATGCATCTCAAGAGGAGGCGCTCTCCACAGGAAAGGCGAGAGGAACTCCAGTGTCGTGTCCATCATTCCAAGAGTCCCCCAGATGTCTCAGTCCATTTCAGAGGAACCTGTTTCCCTGCACTGCCTCGACTTTCACGCCGAGGATCGACTCACACCACGGTGGCACGTGGGACAGCCCTGTGGGAATGCCTCCTGGGAAAGCCACGTGGGAAAGCCTGGAGGGAGAACCACAGATCCCTTCATACACTCGACGGTGCCGGCGTCCAGCCCCGGTGGATCCAGGGAATTCTAAGGGTGGACGGTGTTGGCATGGTAAGACTTCTTTATTTATTAATATAAGATTAGATTAAGAAACTGTAGTGTAGTAGGAAGATTAAGTGGAGGAAGAGGGCTGAATAGCTTGGTGTACGGGGAAGGCCAATAAAATTCCAGACAAGGAATTTGCACCATCTACTTTGGGACACCGGCGCCCGCTCTAGTATCTAAGGGTGCCTCGCCTTAAGCTTCCTTTCGTGCGGGTCTTAACAGCCAGGGCAAGTAAGTAACCTGCGAGCCTCCGCGCCCCAGGTGGAGATTCAGCCTGAAGTTAAAGAGCAGAGAGAGGGAAGGGAGAGAAGAAAAGAGAGAGAAAATCACGGGGGGAGCCAGAGTCCCAAGAAACCAGGCCGAGAGACTAGTTCGAGAAGCTGGCCCGAGAAACTGGCCCCCCTCCTTTATTGTTCAGAAGGCCTTTGATACACAGAGATCAATGGTAACACAAAATTATGTAGCGTTCGCAACCCAGATTCTTTCTGTATATCATTTTGTATACAAAAGGTCTCAGGTGATTTACATTATCTTCTGGCCAAGAGGCTTGTTAACACTTTTTGGCTCTCTTCCTTAATGAATGTTAATTTTGTTTCCCCTGAAGTGTTTTTTTTTTTTTTTTAGTCTGCATCTCCTTAAAGCATTAAAGTTACATCTCTATAGAACAAACGTGCCGTGGGATATAACAAAGAAGGTACTTAACTCAAAGATCTAATGTTGCTAATACCAGGTCTACTACTTGTTTTTCTATACGCCAACTATATCTAAAAATAAAGGATATGAAAATTTGGCAGCAAGCATTGACTCAACAAATGAAACTTTTCATCAGTCCTATTCTAAAGATTTAGACTCTTCAGAAGCCCCTACATTCCTAGGATGTTTTAAGCTTCCTTTGCCTCCTGCGGTCAGCAGGCCTCAAACAATCACATGCGCAGCTGTATGAGTCCTGCAGGCAGGCTAGAAAGCCATCAGAGGGGTTTTTAGATTGAAACACTCTTTCAAATGCAGAAGACTGAAAGCCCTGAATTGACTTTTTCCAGAAAATGTCAAAAGAGTGGAAAAGCAGAGCACAAAAGCCGGCAGATTTTTGTTGGGGTACATGCTTAGGAATTTCCAGAGGGGTCCCTGAAGTCTGAGCACGCCTTGTGTATGTCAGCTTCCTTCCTCATGACCTTGTCATGGGCGGGCTTCCTCACACTGGCTCCCGGCATCTCACCCTTTTCCATTTTAATTAATTAATTAATTAATTTTAAAATCAGGTGCAGTTCGATCGCGAGATTCCAAATGTTCTGCTGAAGAATCTAGACAATACAGGGAAGAATGATTACGAGGAGCAAGATTATAAACAGTTGACAGAATAGTCTTTCCAGAAATGAAGTTAGAGAAAGTGTGGAGAAAGTCATTGGCTTCTCCTGCGGTGGTAAAATCTAATCGGGAGTGTTCCAAGGTCTGAATCTGATTATGAAGTTTCCCTAAGTCTAAACTAATATCTGAGCTGTTCCAAAACACCTAAAACTTGATTTTTTAACATATTGGGCATTTACACTTGTTGAGTCAATGATTGCTGTCATAGTAACAATAACAGTTGTTGTAACACAGCAAGAACATAATTATCATATCAATAAGTTGTTACAGTTACAGGACATCTTTAAAACCACAAAAGAGCATACATTACTTTGAGGAGTTAAACAAGATGAAAACATCCATGGTTCACAAGTTGCTACATTAGGTACGTTAAGTTTTCTGGAATCATTGGTGAAAAGAAGAACATAAGGAGAGGATAGACAAGCCAAAATAGAGTAAATAGAGTCATTTTCTGGTTGGAGTTTGCGCTGCAGCAGCTGTTAGTCCCGCCGGGATCTTGATGTTTCTTTTGCCTCCTTCTGCCATCGCGCGTGGCTGCCAAGCTACACGAAAATTTGAGCAAATAGTTTACAGTTCCCATACATCTCCTTTTCCCATCAAGTCTCTATCCCATAGTTTCGCAGATGGACGCTGGCGGAGCACTAGGTCCCATCAGTCAGTAAGGCTGGCCCCGCCCTTGGCTTTCGGTGCGGCTGTTTCCCGCGGCGGTGGCGGCAGAGAAGTTCCCTTTTTCTTTTGTGGCGAATCAGTCTGTCCGGGATCCAAATTGACGAATCTGCACCCTGTGAAAAAAACATAAACACTTCCTCGACCCGCAGTAAATTCTGGGTCAGGATCTTTTTGTTATCTGGAGGAGATCTTTTCACTTTATCAACGGTTTTACATCTTATAGTTCCAAACAAATCAGCATTTAACTTATTACAAAGAGAACATGTTGTAAAATCTGATGGAGGAAAAACTATATTTAAATTATCCTTTTTTAATTTTTGAATTAACAAAGCATGTGAGGGTAAATGATGCAAGATTTGACCACAATAATTTCCTATAGCAATCTGCCAATCATCATCAAACATTTGAAAAGCATCAAGTTGTTTTGTTATATGGAATTACAATTTTTGATGGCTCTTTACTAAACAATTTAATAAATCAGTATACTTGAATTAATCTTTTTAATTAATATGTCAGTAATTTTTCCTTAGGCAGAGGCCATTGTTCCACCCACGCCAGATCTTGAGATTTTCATGTAATGGGGTAGGCAGCAAAAACACTGGCCTTCATTATAAATTTGGATATCCCAATCCAGTACATAGCTTGCGAGGAGTTGGACAAATTGGCTCAATTATTTTTGTCTGTTGTTTACCCAATCCTTTTGATGGATCATAGCCTATCTGCAGCATCTGAGAGGTCACTTTATCATCAGGGCTAAAAAGTAACACTCCCATTTGAGATAGCATGTCCCTCCCCCACAGGGTAAGGGGGAGCGAAGGAACAACATAAGGTTGGAAAGTTCCACAGGTATCCTCAAATTGCCAATCTAAAATTTTTGCACTGTTAACTACTGTGGGGGCTTGAGGGCAAATAAAACAAAATTTGACTCCTGAAATCTATCAGAGCAACTTGCCAAATCATCACTATTTTTGTAAAAGACTTGCAGTTGATCCTTATTGAATGGAATTAATATATTTGTTACTTATTTTCCAAAAAGTTTTACACTTCTTTTTCTTTTTTTTTTTAATTAATTGTTCCACCAAGTTGGGATAAGATAAAACTATTTTTCTTGGGGTCATTGGTAGATGGAACCAATGGGCCTTCTTGTCACAAGCATCCTGTAGGTATACATTTTGTGGCAAGAATAATTTAATCTCCTCTTTTGGCAATATTAATCTTAATTACTGATCATTTAAAGCCTCATTCACTTTAACAAAAGCCAACTCTGTCTCACTAGTCAACCTTTTCTTAGAACTGGGATTAGGATTGTTTTTTTTAAGCAATCAAACAAAAGGCTTTAAATCTACAGAAGTCAGTTTTAAATGTGGGCATATCCAATTAATATCACCTAATAATTTTTGGAAATCATTTAAAGTTAGTAAACAATCTCTCAGCAGCTTTAAAGGGACATTATCAGTTTTAAAACTTTTGGCAGACCTAAATATAAGAAGCAGGAAAAGAGGTGTTACACAATATCTTTATAAGCTTTTTCAATGATCTTGGTATAACCCAAATCTGGTCTATAGCCTTTTAGATGACAAGTAACCATTTAATCTTTGCTTGCATACTTCCAGCAACGGGGAGCTCACTACTCACCAAGGTTTTAAACTCTCTCTCACCTCTTATTTTATAGCATTTCCATCTTGCATACCACTTTCTCTAATCCTATGAACTCATTTTCAGTAGTATATGTTGGCCAGGAGCTGGGCCAGTCTCTCAGCAATGTAAGAAACGTCTTGTCTATTGTCTAACAGCCATGACATTTTATATCCTTGAATTAAAAAATCTTTTAAAGACCTAGAAGCTGCAATATTCTGCACCCAAAAAGCTAGATCTAGATCCTCTGGGGCTTTTTTTGTCTGGTTTTTCTGTCTGGTAATAAGGTAAAAGCAAAAGCTGTGCTATTTTTTTTTAATTTTTATTAATTGCACAGTTTTAGCAGGTGGCGAGATCAAAACTTCAATTTTTTCAGTATAATCAGAATTTACTACACAAGACACTACCGAAATTTTTTGAAAAGAAAGCAAGCTATGCCCCAGCACAAGTCTTACCATGTCCTCAGGCAGGGGACTAGCCACTCCCATTGGAATCTGAGTCAGGAGTTATTATTATTGAGGTGGTGGAACTGAGGTCCAGGCCTGAGCTACCTGGGGTTGTTTGGTACGGGTTGTTGTCTCTGTTTAGCAGGACATTTTGGCAAAAAATGTTCTATTTGGCCTCAAGAGAAACATTTTGCATTTGTAAAGTCCTTTTTATTACGAATATTTTTCTTTCTTTTTTTCTGTTTTTCTTCCTTTTTGGGGGGGGGAGGTGAGGCCCCTCCTGAGGGGATTTTATGCAAGGAGCAAGCTCTGTTTTAAAAGCTCTTTTGCTCAAAAATATTGTCACTATCGTTTTCAAACTTAAGCCATGTTTTGGGAGGCTTTGGATATAAAGTGGGGAGTTCTTAAGCCCTGGGGAGGCGCAAGCAGAGGTTGCAGTGGTCGCCTTAAATAAGATACCTTTTTTAAAGATTTGGTTTGTGTAGAGGGGGAGGGGGCTCTCCAGGGCCCTCGGCCGCTGCGTCCTGTAAGCACCCTCCTTCCTCGGGAGGAAGAGTACTGTCTGTCTCCTTTTGTTTGCCAATGGCAGAAAATATGATCTGCGTAGAAGGTGGAGACCCACTACCATTAACTGCTATAGCCTCTCCCATAGGCTATCTAACAGCCTCATGACAGGGGTCCAGAACATTTGTAATCATACTTTACAGAGCAAAAGCATTTACAGGCCCATGCAAAGTATAATAAGTTTTTAGCTGTTTTCCTAGCTTCACCCAAGTATCTAAATCCCTTTTCTGGAAACCAAGGACATTGCTCTCGTAACACTAGCCTTTTAATCTTTAATTTGTCTTTTTTGTTTAACAGTTACAAAATTACTTGTATAAAGAGGTGTCATTGTTTTGAGTCATTGTTACCCCTGTCAGAAAATTAAGAGTTATAGAAAAGTCTGCCTTGACAAAAAGGTTTTACCTTAGCCAAGGGGGGTTTTGTTTTTAACCCTAAGATAGCAGGTTTCTTTTCAACCTCTAGAGCACCAGGTTTCTCTTAAACCCTTGAACACTTCCCACTCCTCTTCACCCTGTCTATCCTACAGGGGGGTCCGCGGCACCCTGAGTGGGGTCCTAGCCGTCCCGAATACTCAACACTGGGGGAGTACCCGAAAGTACTCCTGGGGGAGTGATTAAGTCACTCTGGGGGGAGCAACAGAGAGTGCTCCGGGGGGAGCAACGGAGAGTGCTCTGGGGGGAGATTTTGCTCCGAGGAACCTACCTTCGAATAGCCTGTTCCGGACGCCACTTGCAGGGGTCCAGCCCCGGTGGATCCAGGGAATTCGAAGGGTGGACGGCGTTGGCGTGGAAAGACTTCTTTATTTATTAATATAAGATTAGATTAAGAAATTGTAGCGTAGTAGGAAGATTAAGTGGAGGAAGAGGGCTGAATAGCTTGGTTTACGCGGAAGGCCACTAAAATTCCAGACAAGGAATTTGCACCATCTACATTGGGCCACTGGCACCCGCTTGAATATCTAAGGGTGCCTCACCTTAAGCTCCCTTTCCTGCGGTTCTTAACAGCCAGGGCAAGTAAGTAGACCTGGAGAGCCTCCGCGCCCCAGGTGGAGATTCAGCCTGAAGTTAAAGAGCAGAGAGAGGGAAGGGAGAGAAGAAAAGAGAGAGAAAAACACGGGGGGAGCCAGAGTCCCAAGAAACCAGGCCGAGAGACTAGTTCGAGAAGCTGGCCCGAGAAACTGGCCCCCTCCTTTATTGTTCAGAAGGCCTTTGATACACAGAGATCAATGGGTAACACAAAATTATGTAGCATTCGCAACCCAGATTCTTTCCGTATATCATTTTGTATACAAAAGGTCTCAGGTGATTTACATTATCTTCTGGCCAAGAGGCTTGTTAACACTTTTTGGCTCTCTTCCTTAATGAATGTTAATTTTGTTTCCCCTCAAGTGTTTTTCCTTTAATCTGCATCTCCTTAAAGCATTAAAGTTACATCTCTATAGAACAAAGGTGCAGTGGGATATAACAAAGAAGGTACTTAACTCAAAGATCTAGTGTTGCTAATACCAGGTCTACTACTTGTTTTACTATACAACAACTATATCTAAAAATAAAGGATATGAAAATTTGGCAGCAAGCATTGACTCAACAAATGAAACTTTTCATCAGTCCTATTCTAAAGATTTAGACTCTTCAGAAGCCCCTACATTCCTAGGATGTTTTAAGCTTCCTTTGCCTCCTGTGGTCAGGAGGCCTCAAACAATCAAATGCGCAGCTGTACGAGTCCTGCAGGCAGGCTAGAAAGCCATCAGAGGGGTTTTTAATTGAAACACTCTTTCAAATGAAGAAGACTAAAGCCCTGAATTGACATTTTCCAGAAAATGTCAGAAGAGTGGAAAAGCAGAGCACAAAAGCCGGCAGATTTTTGCTGGGGTACATGCTTAGGAATTTCCAGAGGGGTCCCTGAAGTCTGAGCACGCCTTGCGCATGTCAGCTTCCTTCCTCATGACCTTGTCACGGGCGGGCTTCTTCACACTGGCTCCCGGCACGACGGGAAGCGTGACACTGCTGCTACAGCACGGGAGGAAAGCACCATTGCATGCCCCCATTCGAGCCGAGGACTAACTCTCCTGGGGAGATTCAAAAATAACCCCAAGATCTATGTCAGTCATGGAGAGGAATCCTCAGGTTCCGGCACAGACTCCACACAAGATATTAGGTCCCGGCATCCACGGGAGAGGAATCCCGGCAGGCTCCCAAGCAACTCGCATGGGGACTGGCATTTACTAAGGTCACCAGAGCGGGTCCCTGAGGTCCCCAGTCGGAAGACGAGAGCACCTGCCCCAACTCGAGAAAATCAAGGAGGCTCTCCCCTCCAAGCCAGATGAGGCCTATTTCCACTGAGGCGTCTCGAGGCTAATCACACCTAACCTCTGGAACTTCCAAAGGGTCCTTCACACCCTTGCTGCAACTCAAAAAGTTCCCCAACATACCCATCTCCACTTGAGAGGAAGCACGAGGGTCCCGCCCACATCCAGAGGAGCCCCGTTTCCACCTCGTAGCTAGAGGAGTGATCCTATCCCTGCTTGGCTGGGAAATAATTCCCGGTGTTCCCGTCCCATCTCAAGAGGAGGCGCTCTCCACAGTAAAACCGAGAGGAGCACCATGGTCGTTCCACCATTCCAAGAGTACCCCAGATGTCTCAGTCTTTCCAGAGAAACCTGTTTTCCTTGCACTGCCTCGACTTTCACGCCGAGGATTGACTCACACCACGGTGGCACGTGGGACAGCCCTGTGGGAAAGCCTTGAGGAAAGCCTCATGGGAAAGCCCCGAGGGAAAGCCACAGATCCCTTGATCCACCCGAAGGGAAGCGTGACACTGCTGCTACAGCTCGGAAAGAAAGCGCACGTGCATGCCCCCAGTAGTGTCGTGGACTGACTCCCCTGGGGAGACTCCACAAGTACCCCAAGATCCATGTCAGCACTGGAGAGGAATCCTCAGGTTCGGGCACCGAATCCACACAAGGTCTTAGGCCCCGGCATCGACGGGAGAGGAATCCCGAGAGGCCCCCGAGCAACTCGCATGGGGACTGGCCTTTCCTGAGGCCACCAGAGCGGTCCCTGAGGTCCCCGGGGTAAGTCGAGAGCACCTGCCGCAACTCGAGAAAATCCAGGAGGTTCTCCCCTCCAGGCGAGATGAGGCCCATTTCCGCTGAGGCGTCTCGAGGCTAATCACACCTAAACCTCTGGAACTTCTAAAGGGTCTTTAACACCCTTGCTGCAACTCAAGACGTTCTCCGACATACCCGTCTCCACTCGAGAGGAAGCACGAGAGTCCCGCCCACATCCAGAGGAGCCCCGTTTCCGCCTCATAGCTCGAGAGGAGGGATCCTTTCCCTGCGTGGTCGGGAAAGAATTCCCGGCGTTCCCGTCGCATCTCAAGAGGAGGCGCTCTCCACAGGAAAGGCGAGGGGAACTCCAGGGCCGTGCCGACATTCTCAGAGTCCCCCAGATGGCTCAGTCCATTTCCAGGGAAACCTGTTTTCCGTGCACTAACTCGACTTTCAAGCTGAGAATAGACTCACACCGCGGTGGCACGTGGGACAGCCCAGTGGGAAAGCGTCGTGGAAAAGCCACGTGGGAAAGCTTCGAGGGAAAGCCACAGATCCCTTGATCCATGAGAAGGGAAGAGTGCCACTGCTGCTACAGCTCGGGAGGAAAGCGCACGTGCATGCCCCCACTCGAGACGAGGACTGACTCCCCTGGGGAGACTCCAGAAGTACCCCAAGATCCATGTCAGCACTGGAGAGGAATCCTCAGGTTCCGGCACCGACTCCACACAAGGTCTTAGGCCCGGCATCGACGGGAGAGGAAACCCGAGAGGCCCCCGAGCAACTTCGCATGGGGACTGGCCTTTCCTGAGGCCACCAGAGCGGGTCCCTGAGGTCCCCGTCGTAAGTCGAGAGCACCTGCCTCAACTCGAGAAAATCAAGGAGGTTCTGCCCTCCAGGCGAGATGAGGCCCATTTCCACTGGAGGCGTCTCGAGGCTAAACACACCTAACCTCTGGAATGTCCAAAGGGTCCTTCACACCCTTGATGCAACTCAAGAAGTTCCCTGAAATACCCTCTCCACTCAAGAGGAAGCACGAGAGTACCGCCCATATCCAGAGGAGACCCAATTCCGCCTCATAGCTTGAGAGGAGGGATCCTTTCCCTGAGTGGCTGGGAAAGAATTCCTGGCTTTCCCGTCGCATCTCAAGAGGAGGTGCTCTCCAAAGGAAAGGCGAGAGAAACTCCAGGGTCGTGCCACCATTCCCAGAGTCCCCCAGATGTCTCAGTCCATTCCAGGGAAACCTCTTTTCCTAGCACTGCCTCAACTTTCAAGCCGAGGATCGACTCACACCACGGTGGCACGTGGGACAGCCCTGTGGGAAAGCCTAGTGGGAAAGACACAGATCCCTTGATCCACGCGAAGGGAAGCGTGACACTGCTGCTACAGCACGAGAAGAAATCGCACGTGAATGCCCCAATTCGAGACGAAGGACTGACTCCCCTGGGGAGACTCCAGAAGTACCCCAAATCCATGTCAGCACTGGAGAGGAATCCTCAGGTTCCGGCAGCGACAGTACACAAGGTCTTAGGCCCCGGCATTGACAGGAGAGGAATCCCGAGATGACCCCGAGCAACTCGCTGGGGACTGACATTTCCTGAGGACACCAGAGCGGGTCCCTGATGTCCCCGTCGAAAGTCGAGAGCACCTGCCTCAACTCGAGAAAATCCAGGAGGTTCTCCCCTCCAGGGCGAGATGAGGCCATTTCCGCTGAGGCGTCTCGAGGCTAATCACACCTAACCTCTGGAACTTCCAAAGGTCCTTCACACCCTTGCTGCAACTCAAGAAGTTCCCGACATACCCGTCTCCACTCGAGAGGAAGCACGAGAGTCCCGCCCATCCCAGAGGAGCCCCGTTTCCGCCTCCTAGCTCGAGAGGAGGGATCCTTTCCCTGCGTGGTCGGGAAAGAATTCCCGGTGTTCCCGTCGCATCTCAAGAGGAGGCGCTCTCCACAGGAAAGGCGAGAGGAACTCCAGGGTCGTGCCACCATTCCCAGAGTCCCCCAGATGTCTCAGTCCATTCCAGGGAAACCTGTTTTCCCTGCACTGCCTCGACTTTCAAGCCGAGGATCGACTCACACCACGGTGGCACGTGGGACAGCCCTGGGGAAAGCCTCGTGGGAAAGCCTCGAGGGAAAAGCCACAGATCCCTTGATCACGCGAAGGGAACGTGACCTGCGCACAAGCTCGGGAGGAAAGCGCTAACGTCATGCCCCAGTCGAGACGAAGGACTGGAACTGCTCTGGGGAGACTGCCATAAAGTACC
>NW_017212034.1:0-17047 GCF_001704415.2 Capra hircus
CACTAACCGTCTGAACTTCAAAGGCGTCTTCATCACCCTTGCTGAAACTGAAATAGTTCCCTGACATTACCCAGCTCACTCGAGAGAAGCATGAGAGTCCGCCCACATCAGGAGGAGCCCGTTTTCGGTCTCCTAGCTCGAGAGGAGGGATCCTTTTCCCTGCGTGGTCTGGAAAGAATTCCGGCGTTCCCGTCGCATCTCAAGAGGCAGGGCCGCTTCTCACAGAGAAAGGCAGAGGGAACTGGGAACTCCAGGGTCGGCCACCATTCCCAGAGTCCCCCAGATGTCTCAGTCCATTCCAGGGAAACCTTTTTTCCCTGCACTGCCTCGACTTTCAAGCCGAGGATCGACTCACCACGGTGGCACGTGGGACAGCCCTGTGAAAGCCTTCGTGGGAAAGCCTCGAGGGAAAGCACAGATCCCTTGATCCACGCGAAGGAAGCGTGACACTGCTGCTACAGCTCGGGAGGAAAGCAGGTGCATGACCCCACTCGAGACGAGGACTGACTCCCCTGGGAGACTCCAGAAATACCCAAGATCCATGTCAGCACTGGAGAGGAATCCTCAGGTTCCGGCACCGACTCCACACAAGTCTTAGGCCCCGCATCGACGGGAGAGGAATCCCGAGAGGCCCCCGAGCAACTCGCATGGGGACTGGCCTTTCCTGAGGCCACCAGAGCGGGTCCCTGAGGTCCCGTCGTAAGTCGAGAGCAACTGCGCAACTCGAAAAGTCCAGGAGGTTCTCCCCTCCAGGCGAGATGAGGCCCATTTCCGCTGAGCGTCTCGAGGCTAATCACATCTAACCTCTCGAACTTCCAAAGGGTCCTTCACACCCTTGCTGCAACTCAAGAAGTTCCCCGACATACCCGTCTCCACTCGAGAGGAAGCACGAGAAGTCCCGCCAACATCCAGAGGAGCCCCGTTTCCGCCCGTAGCTCGAGAGGGGATCCTTTCCCTGCGTGGTCGGAAAGAATTCCGGCGTTCCCGGTCGCATCTCAAGAGGAGGCGCTCTCCACAGGAAAGGCGAGAGGAACTCCAGGGTCGTGCACCATTCCAGAGTCCCCAGATGTCTCAGTCCATTCCAGGGAAACCTGTTTTCCCTGCACTTCTCGACTTTCAAGCGAGGATCGACTCACACCACGGTGGCACCGTGGGAAAGCCTGTGGAAAGCCTCGAGGGAAAGCCACAGATCCCTTGATCCACGCGAAGGGAAGCGTGACACTGCTGCTACAGCTCGGGAGGAAAGCGCACGTGCATGCCCCACTCGAGACGAGACTGACTCCCTGGGGAGACTCCAGAAGTACCCCAAGATTGTCAGCACTGGAGAGGAATCCTCAGGTTCCGGCACCGACTCCACACAAGTTTAGGCCCCGGCATCGACGGGAGAGGAATCCGAGAGGCCCCAAGCAACTCGCATGGGGACTGGCCTTTCCTGAGGCCACCAGAGCGGGTTCCTGAGGTCCCCGTCGTAAGTCGAGAGCACCTGCCGCAACTCGTAAAATCCAGGAGGTTCTCCCCTGCAGGCGAGATGAGGCCCAGTTTCCCTGAGGTGTCCGAGGCTAATCACACTTGACCTCTGGAACTTCCAAAGAGTCTTTCACAGTCAAGCTGCAACTCAAGAAGTTCCCGACATACCCGTCTCCACTCAAGAGGAAGCACGAGGTCCCGGCCACATCCAGAGGAGCTCCGTTTCCGGCTCGTAGCTCGAGATGAGGGATCCTTTCCCTGCTTGGTCGGGAAAGAATTCCCGGCATTCCCATCGCATCTCAAGGGGCGCTCTCCAAAGGAAAGGGGAGAGGAACTGCAGGGTCGTGCCACCATTCCAAGACTCCCCAGATGTCTCAGTCCGTTCCACAGAACCTGTTTTCCCTGCACTGCCTCGGCTTTCACGCCGAGGATCGACTCACACCACCGTGACACGTGGGACAGCCCTGTGGGAAAGCCTCGTGGGAAAGACTCGAGGGAAAGCCACAGATCCCTTGGTCCACGCAAGGGGAAAGCGTGACACTGCTGCTACAGCATGGAGGAAAGGGCACGCTCATGCCCCCACTCGAGACGAGGCCTGACTCCCTTGTGGAGACTCCAGAAGTACCCCAAAATCCATGTCAGCACTGGAGAGGAATCCTCAGCTTCCGGCCCCGACTCCACACAAGGAGAGCACCTGCTGAAACTCGGAATATCCAGGAGCCTCTCCATTCCAGGCGACATGAGGCCCATTTCTGCTGAGGCATCTCGAGACTAACCACACCTAACCTCTGGAACTTCCAAAGGGTCCTTCACACCCTTGCTGCAACTCAAGAAGTTCCCCGACATACCCGTTCCTCTTCACGTTCTGCCATAATGGTGGTGTCATCTGCATATCTAAGTTTATTGATATTTCTACGGCAATCTTGATTCCAGTTCATGTATCTTCCATCCCAGCATTTTCATGATGTACTCTGCATAGAAGTTAAATAAACAGGGTGACAATATACAGCCTTGACATACTCCTTTTCCTTTTTGGAACCAGTCTGTTGTTCCATGTCCTGCTCTAACTGTTGCTTCCTGACCTTCATCCAGATTTCTCAAGAGGCAGGTTAGGTGGTCTGGTATTCCCATCTCTTTCAGAATTGTGGCTAAAACAACAGTATAAGGACCTTTCCGATGTCAGGCCAAGGAATTGTGTTTCCAGTCATTGAGCCACACCTGATCACTGAGCACAAATTCATGAATCTGTTCCTCAAGGGGGAATGATATTCTTTTTTATACAAACTTAGTTACCTGATTTATTACCTTACCTAATTGTTCCATCTGCTGTGAAATCCCACCCCCTTACTTGTGGCAAATCTGCTAACACCTGCCTCACTGTGGGAGGGGGTCTCCCATAGAAAATTTCATAAGGACAACAACTGTGGGAACGTGCGGTTACCCGTAATATGAGTAAGTCTGCCGGAAGCAAGCCCATCCATGTACAGTCAGTCAGATGATCCATTTTGAAAGTGTCTCTTCAAGAGTTTGGTTGTTTCTTTCCACCATTCCAGAACACTGGGGCCTATATGCTGTATGTAATTTCCACTGATATTTAGAGCTTCACATACCTGTTAATTAACGCGGCTACAAAGACAGGGCCATTGTCGGATTCTATACTGGTTGGAAACCCAAGTCTGGGAATTATTTCTCAAATCAGCGAGCTACTTCATTTTCTTTTCAGATCAGGTAGGGAAGGCCTCTGCCCAACCGGAGAAGGTACCTACTATTCTAGTAAGTCATGATAACAGGTGACTGCCTTTGCTTCCCCGAAGGACACTCGCTTTCCCTGCATCCTGAGAACTCCACGTCTCAGCCAGTTGGAAAAGCGCTTCTTGGAGGTCATTATTCAGGGGCAATTTCCCCTGGAGCCCGGGGCCATAGGAGCGGCTCCACACTCCCAGGGAAAGGCAGAGCCACAGCCACACATCTGTCCCATCCCCTTTGCTCTGTAGGAGAGCTCTAGTGAGCCTAGGTCTGTCAGGAAAATTCTTGGCTCCTATGGGGACACATTCTATGTGTGAAACTGCATCCAGGACCTAGGGGCCACAGGGCGCCTGTTTCTCTCGGGGGCGGAGGGGTGGGGGCCTGAAGCAGTGCGGCCAGCAACAGCTTCCACATCCATCCAATTGCTCTTTTCTTACCTCTGATAGAACTAGCTTTGTTCCAGCCTTTGGCAATTTGGAGGCAAGCGGGCCCCACTTCCTCCCCAAGGGCATGGGACCTACTTTGAGTGGAAAAGGCCCCTCACGGAGCTGAACCCAGGAAGGCACCCAGTCATGTCTGACACATTCCTGCATCCTGCTTCTTCATGAGCAATACCGCTATAAGCTAGGAATGTCTTTCCAAGGCTCAGAAAGGACAGGGGAGATGCATGGTGCTGCCTCTGGAATTTCGGTCCTCTGAGCAGACCTGGAGGTCTCCCTTGAAGGAGCTAACCAGTTTCTTCCAAATACAGGCTTGCAAACACACACTGGGTGGCTGCCTCTTCTTCCCTGAAGGACGATCACTTTCCCCGCATCCTGTGAACTCTGCATCCCAGCCTGCTGGAAAAGCGCTTCTTGGAGGTCATTTTTCAGGGACAATTTTCCCTGGAGCCCGGGCCGTAGGGAGGGCCCCATGCTCGCTGGGAAAGGCAGAGTCACATCCACAGTCTGTTCTACCCCTTTTGCCCTGTAGGAGAGCTCTAGTGAGCCTAGGTCTGTCAGGAAAATTCTTGGCTCCTATGGGGACACACCCTGTGTGTTAACCTGCATATCGGACCTAGGGCCACAGGGCGCCTGTTCCTCTCGGGGGGACCCTGAAGTGGTGCGGCCCAGCAACAGCCTGAACATCCATCCGATTGCTTTTCTTCCTTCTGATAGAGCTAGCTTTGCTTCTCGCTTTGGCATTTCGGAAGCCAGGGGGAGCCCCACCGCTGTTGTCCTGGGGTCTATTGGAGGTACCGGTCTATTGGACCCCAGCATGGCACCCGACCCCCTCAGACACACTCCCGCAGCCTCCTTCCCCATGGGCAGGACTGTTCTGACCTAGGAATGTGTTCCCAAGGCTCAGAAAATGCAGGGAGACACACGGCCCTGACTCTGGAACTGAGGCCGTTGGAGCAGGCCTGGAGGTCTGACGTCTGAGACGCCAAACACTTGCTAAGATACAGGTGTGAAAACACACTCTCTGGGGCTGCCTTTCCTTCCTCCAAGGAAGAGAGCTTTTCCAGTCTCCTCCGTGCTGAGTCATACAAGGCTGCAAAGGTCTGGCTTAGAGGGCATTTCTCAGCGGCCCTCAAAGGCAACCTCCAAACAGCTGTTCTCTCATGTTTCCTCTGCAGGAGGGAGCTAGTGAGCCCAGGTCTGTCTGGAACGTTCTTGGATCCTGCGGGGAAATCATCCTGGGAGCCCACCTGGATACCAGTCGTAGGGGCTAAAATTCGCATTTTCCTTCCTTGGAGCCCTAACGCAGTACAGCCTAGCAACTGCTTGAAAATCCATCCTGTTGCTGTTTTCTTCCCTCTGACAGAGCGAGCTTTGCCCCATTTGGGAAGAAGCAAGGTGGTGGCCTGCAACTCCTTGCCTGGGGTCCATTGGAGGTGCAAGGTGCCCTCGACCAGGTGACCCCAGCATGACACCTGGCCCCCTCAGACACACTCCCGCAGCTGTCCCCATGGGCAGGACTGCTCTCACCTAGGAATGTGTTTGCAAGGCCAGGAAACTGCAGGGAGACACAAGGCCCTGATTCTGGAATTGAGTCTGTTGGAACAGGCCTGCAGGTCTTCTGTCTAACAAGCCAAACACTTGCTGCAAGATACAGGCCTGAAAACACACTCTTGGGCTGCCTTTCCTTCCTCCAAGGAAGAGAGTTTTCTCAGCCTCCTGTGGGCTGAGAGTCACACAGGGCTGAAAAGCACTTGCTGGGAGATTATTTTTCATTGGCCATGGCCCCTGAGGCCCTGTGCTCAGGGAGGGCTCCCTCCCTCCCAGGGAAAGTCAAAGGAAGCTCCAAACGGCTGTTCAATCATGTTTCTGAGAGAGTCATTGCCAAGGCAGGTTTCTAAGAAGTTCAAGGGTCCCCAAGGAGAGAGGGGTCTAGAATTCTCAAGGAGGAAGAAAGGACAAACTGTTTTTCCCCTCTACATTCCTTAGGATTATATAACAATCATGCATCCTTCTTGAGGACGGTCTCTGCGAAAAAACCTTCTGGCTAATCCTGTTATCTTAAAATGTCAATTATGGGAGTAGGTCTAGTGAGTCTTTACAACCTCCAGACATTCTTTTGTTCGGTCATAACTTATTGGAGAGTATATAACTCCATTACTAACACTAGCAAGGGGGTACGTTTTTCTGCCCCTTGTGATGTCCTCTGTCAGAAGGCTTTCTCTATCTCCTTTATACCTTTAATAAAAACTCTATGCACAAAAGCTCTGAGCAATCAAGCCTCGTCTTGGGCCCTGGATTGAATTCTTCTCCTCCATAAGCCAAGAATCCCAGCATCTTTTCGTGGTCAGCAACAATATTTCATTTCCTGCAGAGCGAGACCTAAGCCTGCACTTAGGCTCTCTCCTTGCCATGAGGAAATGGAAAATATTGTGCTGAACCACGAAAAAGATGCTGGAATTCTTGCCCCCTTAGCTGCAGTATGCAGAGTTAGAGGATATTCACAATTCCACAGGTGGCGCCAAGCTACTAGCTCTCTCTCTGAAATATTGGCTAACACGATGCTATTTTGGTTATGGAAAGAATTTTCAGAAACGATTGATTTTTTTTGAATAGAGTTTTATTAAAAGTATAAAGGAGATAAGAGAAAGCTTCTGACAGAGACATCACAAGGGGCAGAAAACGTACCCCCTTGCTAGTGTTTAGTAATGGAGTTATATACTCTCCAATAAGTTATGGACCGAACAAAAAGAATGTCTGGAGGTTGTAAAGACTCACTAGACCTACTCCCATAATTACATTTTCAGATAACAGGATTAGCCAGAAGGTTTTTTCCAGAGACCGTCCTCAAGAAGGATGCATGATTGTTATATAATCCTAAGGAATGTAGAGGGGAAAAACAGTTTGTCCTTTCTTCCTCCTTGAGAATTCTAAGCCCTCTCTCTTGGGGACCCTTGAACTTCTTAGAAACCTGCCTTGGCAATGACTCTCTCAGAAACATGATTGAACAGCCGTTTGGAGCTTCCTTTGACTTTCCCTGGGAGGGAGGGAGCCCTCCCTGAGCACAGGGCCTCAGGGCCATGGCCAATGAAAAAATAATCTCCCAGCAAGTGCTTTTCAGCCCTGTGTGACTCTCAGCCCACAGGAGGCTGAGAAAACTCTCTTCCTTGGAGGAAGGAAAGGCAGCCCAAGAGAGTGTTTTCAGGCCTGTATCTTGCAGCAAGTGTTTGGCTTGTTAGACAGAAGACCTGCAGGCCTGTTCCAACAGACTCAATTCCAGAATCAGGGCCTTGTGTCTCCCTGCAGTTTCCTGGCCTTGCAAACACATTCCTAGGTGAGAGCACCACTGTAAGCTGCGGGAGTGTGTCTGAGGGGCCAGGTGTCATGCTGGGGTCACCTGGTCGAGGGCACCTTGCACCTCCAATGGACCCCAGGCAAGGAGTTGCAGGCCACCACCTTGCTTCTGAAATCCCAAAATGGGGAGCAAAGCTCGCTCTGTCAGAGGGAAGAAAACAGCAACAGGATGGATTTTCAAGCAGTTGCTAGCTGTACTGCCGTTAGGGCTCCAAGGAAGGAAAATGCGAATTTTAGCCCCTACGACTGGTATCCAGGTGGGCTCCCAGGATGATTTCCCCGCAGGATCCAAGAACGTTCCAGACAGACCTGGGCCTCACTAGCTCCCTCCTGCAGAGGAAATATGAGAGAACAGCTGTTTGGAGGTTGCTTTGACTTCCCCTGGGAGGTAGATCCCTCCCTGGGTGCAGGCCTCAGGGGCCATTCCGCTGAGAAATGCCCTCTAAGCCAGACCTTTGCCAGCCTTGTATGACTCAGCACGGAGGAGACTGGAAAAGCTCTCTTCCTTGGAGGAAGGAAAGGCAGCCCCAGAGAGTGTGTTTTCACACCTGTATCTTGCAGCAAGTGTTTGGCGTCTCAGACGTCAGACCTCCAGGCCTGCTCCAACGGCCTCAGTTCCAGAGTCAGGGCCGTGTGTTTCCCTGCATTTTCTGAGCCTTGGGAACACATTCCTAGGTCAGAACAGTCCTGCCCATGGGGAAGGAGGCTGCGGGAGTGTGTCTGAGGGGTCGGGTGCCATGCTGGGTCCAAATAGACCCGGTACCTCCAATAGACCCCAGGACAACAGCGGTGGGGCTCCCCCCTGGCTTCCGAAATGCCAAAGCGAGAAGCAAAGCTAGCTCTATCAGAAGGAAGAAAAGAGCAATCGGATGGAATGTTCAGGCTGTTGCTGGGCCGCACCACTTCAGGGTCCCCCCCCGAGAGGAACAGGCGCCCTGTGGCCCCTAGGTCCGATATGCAGGTTAACACACAGGGTGTGTCCCCATAGGAGCCAAGAATTTTCCTGACAGATCTAGGCTCACTAGAGCTCTCCTACAGGGCAAAAGGGGTAGAACAGACTGTGGATGTGACTCTGCCTTTTCCCAGCGAGCATGGGGCCCTCCCTACGGCCCCGGGCTCCAGGGAAAATTGTCCCTGAAAAATGACCTCCAAGAAGCGCTTTTCCAGCAGGCTGGGATGCAGAGTTCACAGGATGCGGGGAAAAGTGATCGTCCTTCAGGGAAGAAGAGGCAGCCACCCAGTGTGTGTTTGCAAGCCTGTATTTGGAAGAAACTGGTTAGCTCCTTCAAGGGGAGACCTCCAGGTCTGCTCAGAGGACCGAAATTCCAGAGGCAGCACCATGCATCTCCCCTGTCCTTTCTGAGCCTTGGGAAAGACATTCCTAGCTTATAGCGGTATTGCTCATGAAGAAGCAGGATGCAGGAATGTGTCAGACATGACTGGGTGGCCTTCCTGGGTTCAGCTCCGTGAGGGGCCTTTCCACTCAGAGTAGGTCCCATGCCTCCTTGGGGAGGAAGTGGGGCCCGCTTGCCCTCCAAATTGCCAAAGGCTGGAACAAAGCTAGTTCTATCAGAGGTAAGAAAAGAGCAATTGGATGGATGTGGAAGCTGTTGCTGGGCCGCACTGCTTCAGGCCCCCCCACCCCTCCGCCCCCGAGAGAAACAGGCGCCCTGTGGCCCCTAGGTCCTGGATGCAGTTTCACACATAGAATGTGTCCCCATAGGAGCCAAGAATTTTCCTGACAGACCTAGGCTCACTAGAGCTCTCCTACAGAGCAAAGGGGATGGGACAGATGTGTGGCTGTGGCTCTGCCTTTCCCTGGGAGTGTGGAGCCGCTCCCTATGGCCCCGGGCTCCAGGGGAAATTGCCCCTGAATAATGACCTCCAAGAAGCGCTTTTCCAACTGGCTGAGACGTGGAGTTCTCAGGATGCGAGGGAAAGCGAGTGTCCTTCGGGGAAGCAAAGGCAGTCACCTGTTATCATGACTTACTAGAATAGTAGGTACCTTCTCCGGTTGGGCAGAGGCCTTCCCTACCTGATCTGAAAAAGAAAATGAAGTAGCTCGCTGATTTGAGAAATAATTCCCAGACTTGGCGTTTCCAACCAGTATAGAATCCGACAATGGCCCTGTCTTTGTAGCCGCGGTTAATTAACAGGTATGTGAAGCTCTAAATATCAGTGGAAATTACATACAGCATATAGGCCCCAGTGTTCTGGAATGGATGGAAAGAAACAACCAAACTCTTGAAGAGACACTTTCAAAATGGATCATAGAGACTGACTGTACATGGATGGGCTTGCTTCCGGCAGACTTACTCATATTACGGGTAACCGCACGTTCCCACAGTTGTTGTCCTTATGAAATTTTCTATGGGAGACCCCCTCCCACAGTGAGGCAGGTGTTAGCAGATTTGCCACAAGTAAGGGGGTGGGATTTCACAGCAGATGGAACAATTAGGTAAGGTAATAAATCAGGTAACTAAGTTTGTATAAAAAAGAATATCATTCCCCCTTGAGGAACAGATTCATGAATTTGTGCTCAGTGATCAGGTGTGGCTCAATGACTGGAAACACAATTCCTTGGCCTGACATCGGAAAGGTCCTTATACTGTTGTTTTAGCCACAATTCTGAAAGAGATGGGAATACCAGACCACCTAACCTGCCTCTTGAGAAATCTGGATGAAGGTCAGGAAGCAACAGTTAGAGCAGGACATGGAACAACAGACTGGTTCCAAAAAGGAAAAGGAGTATGTCAAGGCTGTATATTGTCACCCTGTTATTTAACTTATATGCAGAGTACATCATGAAACATGCTGGGATGGAAGATACATGAACTGGAATCAAGATTGCCGGTAGAAATATCAATAAACTTAGATATGCAGATGACACCACCATTATGGCAGAACGTGAAGAGGAAAGGGTATGTCGGGGAACTTCTTGAGTTGCAGCAAGGGTGTGAAGGACCCTTTGGAAGTTCCAGAGGTTAGGTGTGGTTAGTCTCGAGATGCCTCAGCAGAAATGGGCCTCATGTCGCCTGGAACGGAGAGGCTCCTGGATATTTCCGAGTTTCAGCAGGTGCTCTCCTTGTGTGGAGTCGGGGCCGGGAAGCTGAGGATTCCTCTCCAGTGCTGACATGGATTTTGGGGTACTTCTGGAGTCTCCACAAGGGAGTCAGGCCTCGTCTCGAGTGGGGGCATGAGCGTGCCTTTCCTCCCATGCTGTAGCAGCAGTGTCACGGTTCCCTTGCGTGGACCAAGGGATCTGTGGCTTTCCCTCGAGTCTTTCCCACGAGGCTTTCCCACAGGGCTGTCCACGTGTCACGGTGGTGTGAGTCGATCCTCGGCGTGAAAGCCGAGGCAGTGCAGGGAAAACAGGTTCCTGTGGAACGGACTGACACATCTGGGGGAGTCTTGGAATGGTGGCACGACCCTGCAGTTCCTCTCCCTTTCCTTTGGAGAGCGCCCCTTGAGATGCGATGGGAATGCCGGGAATTCTTTTCCGAACAAGCAGGGAAAGGATCCCTCATCTCGAGGTACGAGCCGGAAACGGAGCTCCTCAGGATGTGGCCGGGACCATCTGCTTCCTCTTGAGTGGAGACGGGTGTGTCGGGGAACTTCTTGAGTTGCAGCTTGACTGTGAAAGACTCTTTGGAAGTTCCAGAGGTCAAGGTGTGATTAGCCTCGAGACACCTCAGTGGAAACTGGCCTCATCTCGCCTGCAGGGGAGAACCTCCTGTATTTTACCGAGTTTCGGCAGGTGCTCTCGACTTACGACGGGGACTTCAGAGACCCGGTCTGTTGGCCTCAGGAAAGGCCAGTCCCCATGCGAGTTGCTTGGGGCTCTCAGGATTCCTCTCCCGTCGATGCCGGGGCCTAAGATCTTGTGTGGAGTCGGTGCCGGAACCTGAGGATTCCTCTCCAGTGCTGACAGGGATCTTGGGTACTTCTGGAGTCTCCCAGGAAAGTCATTCTGCATCTCGAGTGGGGGCATGCACATGCGATTTCCTCCCGAGCTGTAGCAGCAGTGTCACGCTTCCCTTCGCGTGGATCAAAGGGATCTGTGGCTTTCCCTCGAGGGTTTCCCACAGGGCTGGTCCCACGTGCCACCGTGGTGTGAGTCGATCCTCAGCTTGAAAGTCGAGACAGTGCAGGGAAAACAGGTTTCCCTGGAATGGACTGAGACATCTGGGGGACTCTGGGAATGGTGGCACGACCCTGGAGTTCCTCTCGCCTTTCCTGTGGAGAGCGCCTCCTCTTGAGATGCGACCGGAACGCCAGGAATTCTTTCTCGACCACGCAGGGAAAGGATCCCGCCTCTCGAGCTACGGGGCGGAAACGGGGCTCCTCTGGATGTTGGCGGGGTTCTCGTGCTTCCTCTTGAGTGGGAGACGGGTATGTCGGGGAACTTCTTGAGTTGCAGCAAGGGTGTGAAGGACCCTTTGGGAAGTTCGAGACGTTCGATGTGATTAGCCTCGAGACGTCTCAGCGGAAATGGGCCTCATCTCGCCTGGAGGGGAGAACCTCCTGGACTTTGTCGAGTTGCCGCAGTTGCTCTTTACTTACGACGGGGACCTCAGGGACCCGCTCTGGTGGCTCAGGAAAGGCCAGTCCCCATGCGAGTTGCTCGGGGGCCTCTCGGGATTCCTCTCCCGTCGATGCCGGGGCCTAAGATCTTGTGTGGAGTCGGTGCCGGAACCTGAGCATTCCTCTCCAGTGCTGACATGGATCTTGGAGTATTTCTGGAGTCTTCCCAGGGGAGTCAGTCCTCGTCTCGAGTGGGGTCATGCACCTGCCTTTCCTCCCGAGCTGTAGCAGCAGTGTCCCGCTTCCCTTCGCGTGGATCAAGGGATCTGTGGCTTTCCCTCGAGGCCTTTCCCACGAGGCTTTCCCACAGGGCTGTCCACGTGCCACCGTGGTGTGAGTCGATCCTCGGCTTGAAAGTCGAGGCAGTGGCAGGGGAAAAAGGTTTCCCTGGAATGAACTGAGATTATCTGGGGACTCTGGGAATGGTGGCACGACCCTGGAGTTCCTCTTGCCTTTCCTGTGGAGAGCGCCTCCTCTTGAGATGCGACCGGGAACGCCGGAATTCTTTCCCGACCACGCAGGGAAAGGATCCCTCCTCTCGAGCTAGGAGACGGGAAACGGGGCTCCTCTGGATGTGGGCGGGACTCTCATGCTTCCTCTCGAGTGGAGCTGGGTATGTCAGGGAACTATTTCAGTTTCAGCAAGGGTGTGAAGGACCCTTTGGAAGTTCCAGAGGTTAGGTGTGATTAGCCTCGAGACACCTCAGCGGAAATGGGCCTCATCTCGGACTGGAGGGGAGAACCTCCTGAATTTTCTCGAGTTGCAGTAGGTGCTCTCGACTTACGACGGGGACCTCAGTGACGCGCTCTGGTGGCCTCAGGAAAGGCCAGTCCCCATGCGAGTTGCTCGGGGGCCTCTCGGGATTCCTCTCCTGTTGATGCTGCGGCCTAAGACCTTGTGTGTAGAAAGTGCTGGGAAGCTGAGGATTCCTCACTATTGCTGACATGGATCTTGGGGTACTTCTGGAGTCTCCCCAGGGAAGTCAGTCCTCGTCTCGAGTGGGGGCATGCACGTGCGCTTTCCTCCCGAGCTGTTTCAGCAGTGTCACCGCTTCCATTCACGTGGATTAAGGAATCTGTGGCTTTCCCTCGAAGCTTTCCCACAAGGCTTTCCCACGAGGCTTTCCCACAGGGCTGTCCCACGTGCCACCGTGGTGCGAGTCGATCCTCGGCTGAAAGTCAAGTCAGTGCAGGGAAAACAGGTTTCCCTGGAATGGAATGAGACATCTGGGGGACTGTGGGAATGGTGGCACGATCCTGGAGTTCCTCTCGCCATTCCTGTGGAGAGCGCCTCCTCTTTGAGATGCGACGGAACACTGGGATTTCTTTCCCGACCACGCAGGAAAGGATCCCTCCTCTCGAGCTAGGAGGCGCAAACGGGCTCCTCTGGGATGTGGGCGGGATTCTCGTGCTTCCTCTCGAGTGGGAGACGGGTATGTGGGGAACTTCTTGAGTTGCAGCAAGGGTGTGAAGGACCCTTTGGAAGTTCCAGATGTTTAGATGTGATTAGCCTCGAGACGCCTCACCGGAAATGGGCCTCATCTCGCCTGGGAGGGGAGAACCTCCTGGATTTTCTCGAGTTGCGGCAGGTGCTCTCGACTTACAACGGGACCTCAGGGACCCGCTCTGGTAGCCTCAGGAAAGGCCAGTCCCATGCGAGTTGCTCGGGGGCCTCTCAGGATTCCTCTCCCGTCGATGCAGGGGCCTAAGATCTTGTGTGGAGTTGGTGCCGGAACCTGAGGATTCCACTACAGTGCTGACATGGATCTTGGGGTACGTCTGGAGTCTCACCAGGGGAGTCAGTCCTCGGTCTCGAGTGGGAGGCATGCACGTTCGCTTTCTCCCGAGCTGTAGCAGCAGTGTCCCGCTTCCCTTCGGTGGATCAAGGATCTTGTCTTTCCCTCGAGGCTTACCACGAGGCTTTCCCATCGAGGCTTTCCCACAGGGCTGTCCAAGTGACACCGTGGTGTGAGTCGATCCTCGGCTTGAAAGTCGAGGCAGTAAAGGGAAAAAACAGGTTTCCCTGGAATGGACTGAGACATCTGGGGGACTCTGGGAATGGTGGCACGTCCCTGGAAGTTCCTCTCACCTTTCCTGTGAGGAGTACCCTCCTCTTGAGATGCGACGGAAATGGCCAGGAATTCTTTCCCGACCACGCAGTAAAAGGATCCCTCCTCTCGAGCTAGGAGGCGGAAACGGGGCTCCTCTGGATGTGGGCGGGACTCTCGTGCTTCCTCTCGAGTGGAGACGGGTATGTCGGGGAACTTCTTGAGTTGCAGCAAGGTGTGTGAAGGACCCTTTGGGAAGTTCCAGAGGTTAGGTGTGATTAGCCTGAGACGCCTCAGCACAAATGCGCCTCATCTCGCCTGGAGGGGAGAACCTCCTGGATTTTCTCGAGTTGCGGCAGGTGCTCTCGACTTACGACGGGGACCTCAGAGTCCCGCCTCTGGTGGCCTCAGGAAAGGCCAGTCCCCATGCGAGTTGCTCGCGGCCTTCTCGGGATTTCCACTCCCGTCGATGCTGGGTCCTAAGACTTTGTGTGGAGTCAGTGCCGGAACCTGAGGATTCCTCTCCAGTGCCGACATGGATCTTGGGGTACTTCTGGAGTCTCCCCAGGGAAATCAGTCCTCGTCTCGAGTGAGGGCTGCACGGGCGCTTTCCTCCCGAGCTGTAGCACAGTGCACGCTTCCCTTCGCGTGGATCAAGGGATCTGTGACTTCGCTCGAGGTCTTTCCCATGAGGCTTTCGCACGAGGCTTTCCCACAGGGCTCTCCAAGTGCCACCGTGAGTGTGAATCGATCCTCGGCTTGAAAGTCGAGGCAGTGCAGGGAAAACAGATTTCCCTGAATAGACTGAGACATCTGGGGGACTGTGGGAATGGTGGCACGACCCTGGAGTTACTCTCGCCTTTCCTGTGGAGAGAGCCTCCTCTTGAGATGCGACGGGAACGCCGGGAATTCTTTCCGAACACGCAGTGAAAGTATCCCTCCTCTCGAGCTATGAGATAGAAACGGGGCTACTCTGGATGTGGGCGGGACTCTCGTGCTTCCTCTCGAGTGGAGCCGGGTATGTCGGGGAACTTCTTAAGTTGCAGCAAAAGTGTGAAGGACCCTTTGGAGTTCCAGAGGTTAGGTGTGATTAGCCTCGAGACGCCTCAGCGGAAATGGCCTCATCTCCGGGGAGAACCTCCTGTATTTTCTCGAGTTGGCACAGGTGCTCTCGACTTACGACGGGGACTCAGGGACCGCTCTGGTGGCCTCGAAAGCCAGTCCCCATGCGAGTTGCTCGGGGCCTCTCAGGATTCCTCTCCCGTCGATGCCGGGACCTAAGATCTTGTGTTGAGTCGGTGCCGGAACCTGAGGATTCCTCTCCAGTGCTGACATGATCTTGGGGTACTTCTGGAATCTCCCCAGGGAGTCAGTCCTCGTCTCGAGTGGGGGCATGCACGTGCGCTTTCCTCCCGAGCTGTAGCAGCAGTGTCGCGCTTCCCTTCGCGTGGATCAAGGGATCTGTGGCTTTTCGAGGCTTTCCCACGAGGCTTTCCCAACCCACAGGGCTGTCCCACTCCACCGTGGTGTGAGTCGATCCTCGGCTTGAACGTCGAGGCAGTGCAGGGAAAACAGGTTTCCCTGGAATGGACTGAGACATCTGGGGACTCTGGGAATGGTTGCACGACCCTGGAGTTCCTCTCGCCTTTCCTGTGGAGAGCGCCTCCTCTTGAGATGCGACGGGAACGCCGGAATTCTTTCCCGACCAGGCAGATAAAGGATCCCTCCTCTCGAGCTTGGAGGCGGAAACAGGGCTCCTATGGATGTGGGCGGGACTCTCGTGCTTCCTCTCGAGTGGAGACGGGTATGTGGGGAACTTCTTGAGTTGCAGCAAGGGTGTGAAGGACCCTTTGGAAGTTCCAGATGTTAGATGTGATTAGCCTCGAGACGCCTCAGGTGAAATGTTCCTCATCTCGCCTGGAGGGGAGAACCTCCTGGATTTTCTTGGGTTGCGGCGTTGCTCTCGATTTACGACGGGACCTCACTGACCCTCTCTGGTGGCCTCAGGAAAGGCCAGTCCCCATCCGAGTTGCTCCTGGCCTCTCGGGATTCCTCTCCCATCGATGCCGGGGCCTAAGACCTTGTGTGGAGTCGGTGCCGGAACCTGAGGATTCCTCTCCAGTGCTGACATGGATCTTTGGGGTACTTCCGGAGTCTCCCCCAGGGGAGTCAGGCCTCATCTCGTGTGGGGCATGCACCTGCGCTTTCCCCCGAGCTGCAGCTGCAGTGTCGCGCTTCCCTTCGCGTGGATCAAGGGATCTGTGCCTTCCCCTCGAGCTTTCCCACGAGGCTTTCCCAAGGGCTATCCCACGTTGCCTCCGTGTGTGAGTCGATCCTCGGCTTGAAATTCGAGGCAGTGCAGGGAAAACAGGTTTCCCTGAATGGACTGAGACATCTGGGGGACTCTGGGAATGGTGGCACGACCCTGGGATTCCTCTCGCCTTTCCTGTGGAGAGCGCCTCCTCTTGATATGCGACGGGGAACGCCGGAATTCTTTCCCGAACACGCAGGGAAAGGATCCCTCCTCTCGAGCTTGGAGCGCGAAACGGGGCTCCTCTGGAAGTGGGCGGGACTCTCGTGCTTCCTCTCGAGTGAGCCGGGTATGTCGGGAACTATTTGAGTTGCAGTAAGGGTGTGAAGGACCCTTTGGAAGTTCCAGATGTTAGATGTGATTAGCCTCGAGACGCCTCAGCACAAATGCGCCTCATCTCGCCTGCAGGAGAACCTCCTGGATTTTCTCGAGTTGCGGCAGGTGCTCTCGACTTACGACGGGGACCTCAGAGTCGGCTCTGGTGGCCTCAGGAAAGGCCAGTCCCCATGCGAGTTGCTCCGGGCCTCTCGGGATTCCACTCCCGTCGATGCTGGGTCCTAAGACCTTTGAGTCAGTGCCCGAACCTGAGGATTCCTCTCCATTGCCGACATGGATCTTGGGTACTTCTGGAGTCTTCCCAGGGAAGTCAGTCCTCGTCTCGAGTGGGGGCATGCACGGACGCTTTCCTCCCGAGCTGTAGCAGCAATGTCACGATTCCCTTCGCCGTGGATCAAGGATCAGGCTTTCCCTCGAGGCTTTCCCACGAGGCTTCCCACGAGGCTTTCCCCACAGGATGTCCCACGTGCCACCGTGGTGTGAGTCGATCCTCGGCTTGGAAGTCGAGGCCGTGCAGGGAAAACAGGTTTCCCTGGAATGGACTGAGACATCTGGTGGACTCTGGGAATGTGGCACGACCCTGGGGTTCCTCTCGCCTTTCCTGTGGGAGCGCCTCCTCTTGAGATGCGACGAAACGCCGGGGATCTTTCCCGAACACGCAGGGAAAGGATCCCTCCTCTCGAGCTAGGGGCGGTAACGGGTTCCTCTTGATATTGGCGGACTCTCGAGCTTCTTCTCGAGTGGAGACGGGTATGTCGGGAA
>NW_017212035.1:0-17045 GCF_001704415.2 Capra hircus
CTCCTCTGAGCCAGAATTGCTTTTTCCACTTATATTGATAAGTAAAATCATGAAAATATACAATTTGAAGACTAGCATCTATACCTGGGTATTTAGGTTATTTTCTTTTTTAGTTTCATTTTTTGAATATTATCTATATATTGTTATCTCTTGATTCAGCAAATTAAATATTAACAACTTGTATCTTACTCAAATAGCAAGAATTTTAATTCTCATCCTTTTTTCCTGACATTTCACCAATGTACGTATTTTGAAATATTGGTTAAATTTATATTCCATATTTTTTGTTACTACGACCGTGTAAACAACCGTGTTTCACGCTGAGCCAAGTAGTCCCTAGATCACATTTTCTTGAATAGCTTACCAAGCTCCCTTTCCCTCATTTAATTGTTGCATAATTTTCTTATTGTGTGACTATTTGGCTAAATCTTCCAATATCTGAAATAAGCTCTGTAAAATGTCTCTCAAAAGAACTTTTCACAAAGTTCAAACCAGCTATGTAATCTACAAGTTCCAGTTTTCCTAGAGGTGTCTTCTGGGTTCCTCTTCCTCTGTTCAAGCATGAATCTGGTTCTGTCATATCTGTCACACTGCTGTTCTGGGATTTTCCTTCACCAGTATCCTAGGAATTGCTTTCAAATTTAATCTGTTTTAATTTACCTGTGTCTAGGTGTTCATGCCTTATTTTCTTGATTTACTGACTTATTACATTGAGACATTTCTTTGAGTAGATTGTTGAGAAAGATTTCAAGAAGGTAATATTTTTGATATTTCACTCTTTCAGAAATACTTTTATTCTATCCTCACTCTTAGCTGGTAGTTTGAATGAGTATAGAATTCTAGGTAGACATTTATTTTCACTCAGAATTTTGAAAGTATTTGTCCATTACCTTTCTGCTTTCTTTGTCATTCACATGATAGTGTTCTTATACAAGATTCTTTTATGTAGATTCCAGACCTTTGTATGGGGCAAGGTCTTATGTCCTCTCTGGAAGCTTTTGGGTTTTCTTCCCTAACCTCGGTTTTTGGAATTTCCCAATTACTTGCCCTGGTATGTGTGATTAAAATTTTGTTACGTTTTGAATTTTGTGGGCCCTTTAACCTTAAAGACACATGGCCTTCAGCTCCAGGATATTTTATTGTGCAATTTATTTGTTAATTTTCCCTATACTATAATCAAGGCATTTTATTTCTTTGACTTATTGATTGTACTTTGGTACTCCATAGATTGATCTAATATGCTCATTTTTTCCCTCTCCTATTGTCTGGCTCTGCTTTTTATTGTCGTTGTTGTTCTATTTTTTGACAAGTTTTCCTCAGTTATTTCTTTTAATTCTTTAACTGGTCTTGGAAAAAAATATCCACTTTATTTTTTCTGTAGGAACTAATATTATCAGAGTTCTTGTTTACTCCTATGGTCTTTTCCTTGTTTCACTGATATAGTATCTGTTTTTATGTTGTTGAGATAAAAGCTTTCATTTAAAAATAATCCTGAGTTCTTTCTATTTTTTTTTTGACTCTTTTCTATTTCATGTTAAAAGCTTTTTCTCCTAAGTTTTGCGATCTTTAAGCCCTTAAGAAGCAGACACTTATTTTTGGGTCTTTAAGAAGCAGAAACTCCAGTGAGCAGAGCTTAGCAATTAGTAGGCGACAGTTGGGCTTCTCTGATAGCTCAACTGGTAAAGAACACACCTGCAATATGGGAGACCTGGGTTTGATCCCTGAGTTGGGAAGATCCCCTAGAGAAGGGCATGGCAACCCACTCTAGTATGCTTGCTTGGAGAATCCCCATGGACAGAGAGGCTTGGCGGGCTTGACTGAATGACTGAGCACAGCACAGCGCAAGGAGAGCTGGACTTTTTAAAAGGACTTATTCCAAACTTCAGAATTAATAGGCTTCTTTTTATAAGGCCGTTTAGGATCTTCAGAGAAGGGTATCAATCTTTTGAAATAAGATGAAGGAGAAGGATCTGAGGTCTTGTCCGTTAGGCTCTGTCCTTTGACTTCATCCTTTTTTTTCCACTTAAAACTATATCTCTCACCTTTTCCTGATTTTTATGTCCTCACGTCAAGAGACTCCCTAGTTTATTTTCTTCAGAATGTATGTCTCCATTTTCCTGTGGAGAGAAACAAGGGGTAGACATTTATTGCATAGGTTAGGGTGGAAAATGACTCTTTTACAGACTTTTAAACAATTCATATGCTTTGAGCTCAGCCTCTTTGGCACCTTCTTTGTGCCTCCTGCCTCTGTTCCCTGAGGCCTGAGTGGTTTCTGTGGAGCAATCAGCTTGTTTCTTATTGGTGTCCTAGTCTGTTCTTGCTTTCTCTGCTCCACTTGGTCGTTTCCCATTCACCCTTTCAAATTCTGTGGAATCATATACTGTGATCTAAGCTATACACACCCCATTTTCATTGAAGACTAAAGATATCTTATGCTATCTTTATAGTTTTAGGGAAGAAAAGGGCAGGAAATTTTTGGTGCCTTTAATTTTGATGACTTCTGGATTTACTATTGACTTGAGATAAAACTTCTCCCATCACCGTACAGTCTTTATGTCTTAAAAATAGTTTCATGTGACAATTTTTACTCTCATCCTTCTTGCTGTGATTGAAGTAAGGAAGGGTCATCAGTCTGAGGATTATTGTCATTGAACCTTGATAGCTTTAGTTACTTAATTTCATAACTGATGTTACAAGACTTTTAGTCGATTTCCTCACTACTTTCTCACATATCCTTTGCTGGAAAATAAGAATTAAAAAGTAAAGAGTACAAATGTCATACGTAACGTTTTATGACCATGAAGCAATAAAAAATAAACTAGAAATAAAGCTAAAGCTTTTTTTTTCTCACATTTTGCAACACAAGTTTGCTAAGATGTTCTCTTACTGCAATGTTCTTAATGTGTTCTTAATATTTTACACCCTATTAGTACTATAAATAAATTAATGGCATGTTTCACAATTTAAAAAAAAATAATAATCATAATACTAAACATAGTAGGTTTAAGCTTAAAAATTATAAAGCCAAAAAACAATCCTTCCCCCACATACTCAGTGATAATGATGTTTCTATAGAATGTATTCTAGGGTAACCACACTACATTAATTTTAAAATGCATTTTGCTCTAGTGATTCTGTTGTATGACCAATGATTCAGTGAGATTTAAATTCTAATTGTTATTAAGAAGAGAATTTCAGTAAACAAAGGTTAAATAAACAAGATATTCCCTAGTCTCACTTCATTCCATTTCATGTTAACACTAAGTTGTTCTTATGAATCTTCTAAATAATCCTTTTCTACTCATAATGAATTCCATATCCATCTGGAGGCAATCCTAAAGTGTGAGAAGGCATTCTGTGACCTTATCTGCTTGAGACTGTTTATTCCTGGCCTGACCTTCGGTTCTAACCAGGTGCAGCTACTATCACTCCCTGGTGACTTACAAAGGCGTCTGTCAAATGACACTGTAATATCTAGCCCGAGACACTGAAACTACATGATGGTCAGTGTAAGGCCTTTATCGGGCTGCTGATGCCTTACTGATAAAGTTGTGCCACGATGAAATTATAGCCAAAGCAAAAATCTCCCACACAGGTTATAACAGAAAGAGCATGGACTTCAGACTCAGCTTATTGATAGATCCTAATTTCACTTCAGCCTCTGCCACTTTCTGATTAATTTGAGGTTAGGAAAAAATATAAGTTTATTTCCATACTCATCAAAATTCAAAGATTTTTAAAGATAAGATAATGTAAGTGTCCAGTACAGAAGATTGCTCATAAAATTGTAGTGTTTTCTACTGTTATTTTTAGGTATAGCAGAGAAATTCTGCAGGGGTATTTATGTGAGGAATAAAAGGATATTCAAGAGGACTTCTGACTCTCTTTAGTGCTGGAAATTCCTAAGGATTATAATTTGTTATACATCTCAGCAACTGACAAATGGATAAGTGATAATGATACTATATGATAGTCCTATGAGAACTTTAGGAAGTATCTTCAGACACTTCATGGATAAAGCTGAGATATAAATAAGTCTAACAAAGTATAGCCAACAGTTATGGAGACATAATATTCCTTATACAATACATAACCTACTTGCTTATTGATATATTTAATAAATCATTGTGAACATTAAATTTTTCCTAAAAGTTATTGATCTGGATGATTATCTAGCGACTCTCCTAGGGACTTCCCTGGCGGTCCAGTGCTTGGGAGTCTGCCTACCAGCGCAGGGGACATAGGCTTGATCCCTGGTTGGGGAGGATCCCACATGCTTTGCAGAGGATGGTCCCCTGCACAGCTAGTGAAGACATTGTGCTACAGCTATTGAAGCCAGTGTATCTTGGATCCTATTCTTCATAACAAGAGAAGCACCACAATGAGAAACCCACACACCACAGCTAGAGAATAGCCCCCACTAGCTGCAACTAAAAAAAGTACATGAGCACCAGTAGACACCCAGAGCAGCCAAAAATAAGTAAGTGAATTAATTATTTTTTAAACAACATAACTTCAAGTGTCATGAAGGAAAAAGACACAGAAAAGTCTTAGGAGAAAGTAGGTAGAAAATAAATAAAGCACGAAGTAGGCATGTCTAGGTGAAACTTCTTGGACAAAATAAGGATATTGTTTCCAGGAAAAGGGAAGATTCAAGTTTTAGGGTTAGAGGGCATATATCAGAATTTGGCTTGGGCCATCTTTAAACACTGGTGTATTTTAAATTGTCATTGGACAACTCTCCCCAGCCAAGTCCACTATCTCACGACTCACTCTACTTTGGTGTTGTATGGGTCACCTGGAAAGAAATCAACTTTGTAAGGAACATCATTTCTCAGTCCCTGGAAGCACACTATCAAATTTCTCTCATGAGCCAACTTTCCTGTGTCATTTTGTTGGATATATTTTTTAGACCTTTTTGCAGTAAGAAGAGAATGTTTTAATGGGTTTTTTGGTCCATCTAGGTTGGTCCTAGAAAGAAACCCTGAGCTCCTCAGAGTGATGACGGAGTGTAGGTGAGATCCACTTACAGCCACAACAAAGCTTTTTGGAAGACTCTTCTTACTGTGTTATGTTTGCTTGGGTCTTCTTCCAAGAAAGGACTTTTATGTTCTGGCTTCAATAGTTCTCACATTCTTAATCTACAATCAAGTTCTATTGATGCTGCACTGCTCAAAATGTTTTTCATTTGTTTCTAAACCTTGATTTCCATCCAAGTGTTTCAATGTCTCAGAACCTTAGTTTGATAGTAACAAATGCTATTTGTAGTTTAAGAGAGAGAACGCCTTAATTTGTATAGGCATATTCTTAACCTAAGGCTTCTTTTCTTTCTTCTTTTCCAATACATTTTTGATAAAATCTTTCCCTGAAGAGATTTGAAAAAACAAAATCATGACACCTCTACATTGTTGTCAAGATAAAAATTTCTCACACTGCTCCCATTGCTTCATATTATAATCAAACCAAATTAATCTTCTTGCTCCTCCAACCTCACTTTAATGACATAGTATGCCTACTTAGTAAGGTTTCTTGTAAGGAATGGCTTGATAAAACATGAAAAGTGTTATAAAGAATTAAACCTGGGTAAGACACTTGTTATAACTTCTTTAAGTCATGAAATTATGCTTTAGAAAAACAAGATGTTGGAAAATGGTTCCCCAAAGGATAAGGTGGGCTTCCTGGGTGACTTAGATAATAAGAATCCGCCTGCAACACAGGAGACCTGGGTTTGATCCCTGGTTGGGAAGATACCCTGGAGAAGGGAATGGCTACCTAGTCCAGTATTCTTGCTAGGATAATTACACAGACAGAGGAGCCTGGTGGGCTACAGTCCATGGGGTTGTAAAGAGTTGGACATGACTGAGTGACTAACACACAAACACACACACACAAAGGATAAGGAAGGTTGTACTAGTATATATAACAGAAAAGAGCGTGCTAGGCACAAAAAATTTTATCAGCAAAGGGACAATTAGGAATATAGCTTCTTAGGTAAGTCTTATGATTTTAGATTGTCGTACCTTTTAAAATAAATACTGTACTTTCGAGGTATGCGTATGTGTGTGTATTTCAAAATTATCCACTAATTATCTGGGATGATATGCCGGTATGATCTGAAGGTAGTTTGGAATTAAAATACCCGTAGCTACTCTGAATTCATAGTTCTAGAGACCACCACTGACTCCCTATTGGAGCCTCTGAGGCATTATTGTAGAGAGAATCAATTAAGTTTCGGTTGGAAAGCTGGAGGGGCTAGCAAGATAGCTCCTAGGCTAAAAACAACCTCTTTGTATAGAGGTTGCTGTTGTTGCAGTTCAGTTGCTAAGGCATGTCTGACTCTTGTGACCCCATGGACTGTAGCCTGCCAGGATCCTCTGTCCATGGCATTTCCGAGGCAAGAATACTGGATTGAGTTGCCATTTCCTTCTCCAGGGAATCTTCCCAACCCAGGAATCAAAACTTTGTTTCCTGCTTGGGAGGCAGATTCTTTACCACTGCGCCACCTGTGAAGCCTGGGATAGATGTTAGCTTTCCTTAAAGATGGGTGGAAAGCCACAGAGTGGATATTAGAAAAAAAGAAAAGAAGTAGTTCCACAGATTAAGAAGTGACATGTCATTTCTGTAGTTCTCTTTTGGATCACAGGAAAGAGGAAAGTCATGCTACTCCTAAGATTTCAAATATTTTGTTCTTTCACATTTCAAAGCCTGGCATGTCACAGAATCTCTATCTTAGAGCAAGATAATTGTTAAAGGAGAAAATAAAATTGTTTATTAGATTTATGTTCCTGTCTTCAGAAGGTGCGTAAATGGGCTATAAAACATATTCCAACAGACATTTGAAAATAATTAAGTCTGGAAGATATAATTATGGCAGGCTTAGATAAGTTTTATTTTATACTTGATGTTTGATATTGTTAGAAATTTGTGTAATAAGAATGCACGTACTGCTTTTGTCATTTAACTAGAGTACAGATTCAAGTTAATTCTAACTTCTAAATGTCATAGAACAATTGGCTGATTATCATATATAGAAGATGGGAGGAAATTTTGCCATAAAATGGTCTGAGCTTATCTTGAGTGTTTTATTTTCATTGAATCCTGGGTTCCCCATTTTATGGGGTGAGGTAAACACTTGAAAAATCAACAGTCGACTATGGGAACCAGTGTTGCACCTAGGGATTGTATTCAACTATAAAAATGCAACCTGAGGGATTTCTCTGGTGGTCCAGTGGTTAGGACTCCATGCTTGCACTGCAGGGGTACAGGTTTGATACCTGGTCAGGGAAATAAGATTCCACAAGCAGCCCAGCACAGCCCCCTCCCCACCCCCACCCCCCACCCCCCCGAAGCCCCAAAAAGCTAGAAAGGAAATGAACGCTAAAGCCTGAGGAGAGCGGAGCATTGACCCCACAAGCTTGCTCAGCACTGCTAAAGAAACCAATCCTCTCCCCACCAAAACTGGACACTAGTTTTTTTCTCCCCAATTCTACACTGTGTCAAGAAGTGTATTTGCTTGTACAAAGGTTTTACCTTTAAATTAATCCAATGTATTGGAAGGCAGTAGGACTCTTTTGTTAGGGTCTAATATTAAGTGCTTGCATAATGCCGGGTGCTGTTCTAAATGCTGGACCCGGGTGGGAACATCTCATCCTTGCAACACTGTATGATGAAGACACTGTCTTCTCTGTTTTTCATCTGTGGAAACTGAAGCATGGAGAATTCAGACAACATGTTCAAGGTTAGAAAGCTGGTAAATGGTATGAGTCAGGATTTGAACCCAAATAGTCTGTGCCCGTAACCACTATCTACATTGCTTACCAAGAATAGTCTCTGAGGATACCTTTGAATTTTGATTTTTGATGTATGATGCTAAAGTATATCAAAACTATTTAACCATTTAAAAAATAATAAAATAATAATCAATTTCAGATACAGGTGAAGCCGTATGTACGTACCTTTCTAATCTAATTCCCTTTACTTATCAAATGTGAAGATTTTGCTATATTTTCTTTAGAACTTTCAAGGAAATAAAAACAATTATAAAATGAGTTGAAGGCTTCTCTCTACCTCCTTCCATGTTATTCCCTCATTCCTTTTCTAGAGATAATCAATATTTTGGATAAAAACCAAAAACTTAACACCTAGCAGATATGTATCCCAAGACAAGGGCTTAGAAAATGTTTATTAAGTAAATGAATTATTGAACTTATTTGCAAATAATTGATGAGTTGTGATTTACACACACATGAATATTTGTACTCTTCATTTTGCTTAAAATGGTGTTAAAACAACACAGGACGTTGCAGAGCAAAAATTTTCCTAACTTCTTTCACTAATATTTTCCTAACTGAGTTATCAAGGGTTATTCTGGTTAGATGGTAAAATGGATGATTTGTTGTTTAACCCCCAGGTAATTCCCCTAGTCTCCTCCTCTGGACCAACTTTAATTAAAATAAATAAATTTTAAAAATAATAAAGTCTTTATTGATTTGTTACAGCATTGTTTTTGTTTTTGTTTTTGGCCATGAGACATGTAGGATCTTAGCTACCCAACTAGGGATTGAACTCACCTCCTGCATTGGAAAAGGAAGACTAAACTACTGAACCACTAGGGAAGTCCCCTTCTCTTAACAGCTTCTATTTTCTATAAGAGCATCCATGAGATTCCAGATAAACTGACTCTACTTCCAGGTCCAAGAGTGAAGTATGTGACCCAGGCTGAGGAATCAATTTATTTGATTGACTACAGAGATTGCTTTGGAGTGGTGGGGAGTGGGTAGGGACATATGCTAATGAGACTGAATCTCTGGACATCTGTTAGAATGTTGACACAAAGGCCACTCATGGCACAGATGGTTCTAGTATGTGTATGAAGAAACCAAAACTGTTGCAGCTCTCTTTTGCTGCTATGCAGAAAGACAAACCAAGGAGGAAGTCAATGGGGGAAATAAAAGCAAGCTCAGAAAAATTAAATCAGAGACCTAATGGCAACATGAACATCTGAATCAACTTATACTTGAACTAATCTATGCTGGACCAATAAATTGTCTATTATTAAGAATATTTTAAATTATTATTATAAAATATATCTATTATTATAAAATGTATCTATTATGATTATAAAATATATCTCATAAATCACTCAGAGGATAATTTAATTATTGCTTATAGTTCAGACTTAACCAACATACTTAACACTTTGCCCTGTTTGCCTCTGAATTTGTTTTTAACTTTTTATTTTATATTGGGGTATAGACAATTAACAATGTTGTGATAGTTTCAAGTGAACAGCAAAGGGACTCATATGCATGTATCCATTCTCCTCCAAACTCCCCTCCCATTCAGGCTGCCGCATAACATTGTGTCTCAGAATTTTTGAAGAAATAATAGCAATAAGAATCAATTTCAGATAACATGAAAGTCAGATGTACATACCTTTTCAATTTAATTCCCTTCATTTATCAAATATTAGTATTTTGCTATATTTTCTTTAGAACTTTCAAAGAAATAGAAACAATGCCAGAATTAGTTGAAAGCTTCTGTCTACCCCTCCTCATCCCATGTCCTTAATCCTTTACTAGAGATAACCAATATGCTGAAATGTGTATCTTTCCCATCCTTTTAAAAGTTTTAATAACTTTGTTACATATGCCATCATGGTAATAATAATCTATACTTTATCAGTTTTAAACTGCATAAATGATATATGCCAGTGTCAAAAATGTTGAGAGATAATGGAAGCAATACAGCATAGTAAAAGGCACTGTAAGGAAAAAGTTGGAATAAGATGCATATGGGTATAACTGCTGATTATATTTACTTTCTCACTTTTTATGACCTAAGAAAAGTTACTTAAATTGTTTCAGCATCAACTTCCTCATCTGGAAAATGGGTATAAAAATTATGCAGTTCCTAGGGTATTTTTAAGGAGTAGGAAAGACATATTGCATGAAAAGCGTTGGCTAGCACTTTGAATAGCACATAAATGTTAATATTTGAATTTATATCAATGGAAAGAAAGACCAAGAGGATGCAGTTATCAGGGGAATGGCATTTGTTAATGAAAAACCCCACAGGAGAGTTGTTTTTCATGAGGGTGAAGCATTCTTCCAGCTAAGCTCATGTAATGTTAGGTAATAAATGGTATATACATCTTCTGAAGTACATCTTCATTTTTTTATTTTCCTAAGAGCTATTGCTATCATAATTTGTTTTTTTGCTAACTCTAAGGAAAACCTACCATGGATGAAAGCAAAGAACATTACCTATATTTCTGTCATCTTCGACTTAGGAGTCTGCAGTCTTTCTATGCTTCTCAATTTTTATTTCTCGCCACACAAGGATGATACTTCAGTAAAATTAGTGAAACAATAATAATGCAAGAAGGAGTAGAATTGAATAAGTATATTGCTTGTTACTAAGATTTCCAGAAATTTTTTGAAGATGTTTTTATATTTAAGTATACTCTGGTTGTCCTTTTATAAGAAGTCTCTTACAGAAAGGTTGCAAAGGGACAATCTGTCACTGATCATATGTTCTGATATTTTTGAAGATCCACGAATAAATCTATAGAACTTTCTGCTAATATTTACTGACTCCCTCACTCATGTATTCAACAAACATTTGACTTCTCCTGTCAGTTCCTGGGGACTTCCCCAGTGGCTCAGCCAGAAAGAATCTGCCTGCAATGCAGGAGACCTGGGCTTGATCCCTGGGTTGGGAAGATCCCAGGAGAAGGGAATGGCTACACTCCAGTATTATTGCCTGGAGAATTCCATGGACAGAGGAGCATGAGTGCCTCGATATGAAAGACCTTGCAGTTTGAGATACCTACACTGATTACACTGATTTTGAGATAAATGAATTTAAAGTTTAGCCTAATGCTTGGAACATAGTAGGACTTTATCACATCATTGTTAAATGAGTAGATGATTTGCTAAGAATTAATGCCTGCTGGCGTAAAGAAAGTAAATGGGTCTGTCTCATAATTTTCTGGGTAGCTATGCTGGAAATTTGCATGGATACCCAGCAAAGTATTTTCAGAAGATGTATAACTGTAGCTTGCATTCATTTATCTCTTTTCAACTCATGAAGTCATTAGATATTTTTTTCCCCCTTGGATCTGGCTGATCATTTGATATTTTATCATGGATACAAGTCTTAGAAACAGAAAGCATTTACAAAACAAGTTATAAAGAAATCCCAACACGGATGGTACGTGGTGGATGTGAAGAGACTTGGGTTTAGGGCTTGGTTCCTTAACTGATTTCCTATGTGACTTTCACTAAGTCCTTTCTCCTCTGTGGGTGTCAGATACCTGATCAGAGAATGAGGAAATGAGATTAGATCAATTCTAAAGTTTTGCTTTTTTTTCTAATGCTAGACTTTTAAGTGAAGTTGAAGTTCAAAGAATATTGGAAAAGGCACTGCAGTATTGATGGAAAAGCCAGGCAGGAATGGTTCCGATTCTAGCTGTTTTGCCAGCTCTGTGACTGTGGGCCAGTCGCGTAGAGAAACAAGGTGATGTAGTGGGGAGGAGCATGGGCTTCAGCTCAGTTCAAATCTCAGTTTTGCCATTGAGTAACTGTGTGGATTGGGACAAGTTAGTTAATGTCTTTCCACTTCCTTTCCTCATATTTAATGTGCACTTAAATCATAGGCTTAGAGTAAAGATGAAACAAATGAGCGTTTGAAAAGCATAACAATATGTGAATATATATTCATGTACATATATGTACACACACATACACATATCTGTGCTTCCCAGGTGGTGCAGTGGTAAAGAATCCAAATGCCAAGGTAGGAGACACAAGAGATGTGGATTCAATCCCTGGACTGGGAAGATTCCCTGGGTAGGAGAAGGCAACCCACTCCAGTACTCTTGCCTGGAAAATTTGATGGACAAAGGAATGTGACAGGCTACAGTCCATGGGGTCACAAAGAATCAGACATGACTGAGAGACTGAGCATGTACACACATGTATCTGTATGGGCATGCATGTATATATATATATATATATATATATATATATATATTTTAAGAGCTATCAGTTATACTCTATATTTGTGTGTGTGCTAAGTTACCTCAGTCGTGTCTGACTCTTTGTGACCCTATGGACTTTAGCCCTGCCAGGATTCTCTGCCTATGGGATTCTCCAGGCAAAACTACTGGGTTGGGTTGCCATGCCCTTCTCCAGGGGATCTTCCCAACCCAGAGACTGAACCCGTGTCTCTTAAGTCTCCTGCATTGGCAAACAGGTTCATTACCACTAGCGCCACCTGGGAAGCCCAACTCTCTATATAGGTATGTATATACACATATGTGTATCTATATATATGAGTGTACATACACATATACATGGACTTCCCTAGTAACTCAGCTGGTAAAGAATCCACCTGCAATGCAAGAGGCTCCAGCTTGAATCCTGGGTTGGTAAGTTCCCCTGGAGAAGGGATAGGCTACTTAAGCCAATATTCTTGGGCTTCTCTGGTGGCTTAGAATGTAAAGAAGTTGTCTGCAGTTCAGGAGAGCTGGGTTCGATCCCTGGATTGGGAAGAGCCCCTGGAAGAGGGCATGGCAATGCACTCTAGTATTCTTGCCTGGAGAATCCCCATGGATAGAGGAGCCTGGCAGTCTACAGTCCATGGGGTTGCAAAGAGTAGGACATGGCTGAGAGCCTAAGTACAGCACAGCACACGTATACATACACACATGTACATACATAGTATAACTGCTATCTTTTAAATATATGTACATGTATTTTTCTACATATAACTTTTAATAAATGGATACATGTGTATGTATATGTATGTTTGGGCTTCCCAGATGGCTCAGTGGTGAGTTTGGGTAAACTGCAGGTGTTGGTAATGGACAGGGAGGCCTGGCGTGCTGCAATCCATGGGGTTGCAAAGAGTCAGACACAACTGAGTGACTGAACTAAACTGAACTGAAAGAATCCACCTGACAAACAGGAAAGATCCCTTGGAAAAGGAAATGGCAACCCATGCCAGTATTCTTACCTGGGAAATCTCATGACCAAGGAGCCTGGCAGGCTACAATTTATGGGGTCAGAGTCAGACATGACTGATCGACTAAACAACAACAGCAACTATCCATCTAGCTAGTATAACTAATAGCTTTTATTAGCATCTCTAGGCCCCATAGTTTCCCGTATGTACAGTTAGGATAATAATGCATACATCGTTAGTTCATATGTTTGGTAGGGCTGTTGTGGAGAATGTATAGGCGCTGATTCCATCAACTTGCTGAGAGCTAAACACATGTTAGACAAGATCCTGAGTACTTTACATGTCTTTTTTTTTTCTTTTTTTGAAGTACTGATGCAATTCAGAAGGACAGAGTTATGACTGGAGCTGAACTGTGACAGATTGTTAAGATTCATAATATCATTCTCACTAAATATATAGCATAATATTTATGAAAGCAAACTGTAGGTGACAGGCATTGTTCTAGGACAGAGATAAATATGAAAGACCAATTACCCCACTGTTAGTTTAGCATATATTATAAGAAAAGACTTAGCCAATATAAAAATACATAGCTTTGGTAGCAAAACTTTCTGTAAAGTAAATGAAACAATGCTAGGGAACCATGACTGATAGGAAAGGAAATGTAATGAGATTTAGAAAACTATTAAAGGTAAAATGTACGGTGTTAAAGATTCTGTTGAGCCTTTCAGTTCAGTCACTTAGTCGTGTCCAACTCTTTGCGATCCCATGGACTGCCACATGTCTGGCTTCCCTGTCCATCACCAATTCCCGGAGTTTACTCAAACTCATGTCCATCGAGTCAGTGATGCCATTCAACCGTCTCATCCTCTGTTGTCCCCTTCTCCTCCTGCCTTCAATATTTCCCAGCATCAGGGTCTTTTCCAGTGAGTCAGTTCTTCACATCAGGTGGCCAAATTATTGGAGCTTCAGCTTCAACATCAGTCCTTCCAATGAATATTCAGGACTGATTTCCTTTCGGATGGACTGGTTGGATCTCCTTGCAGTCCAAGGGACTCTCAAGAGTCTTCTCCAACACAGTTCAAAAGCATCAATTCTTCAGCACTCAGCCTTCTTTACAGTCTCTCACATCCATACATGACTACTGGAGTCTTTATTAAGGGGAAATTGTTCTTAGTGCATTAGTACAAAGATGAATAATACATTTCCCTTTGACATAATATTTTATAACCACTTTTCTTCTATTTAACCTGAATCTTAAATATCTATGGTTTCCTTCCTTTACAAGTTGTTGCTGTTTTGGGTTCTCTGACAGGTGGATGATCCCCAAATGTAATGAACACAGACTGGATTGTGTTTACACTGTGTCAAACAAGTGAGGTGTTTGACAATTTTAATTTTAATTCAGGAATTATGTTTAGGGTTATATAGGCAGAGCCTTCCAGGTGACACTAGTAGTAAAGAACCTTCCTGACAAGGCAGGAGATGTAAGAGATGTGGGTTTGATCCCTGGATCAGTAACATCCCCTGAGGAGGGCATGTCAACCCACTCCAGCATTCTTGCCCAGAGAATCCCTTGGAGAGAGGAACCTGGTGGGTTATACAGTCCATGGGATTGCACAATCAGACTCAACTGAAGTGACTTAGCACATATAGATGCCTGTAGCACGTATAGATACCTGTAGCACATATAGATGTGTGACTTAGCACATACAGATGCTCCTGTAGTTTTAAGCTTCCTGCTAGAATTTGGAAGGAAGTTTCAGGTATGGTACTTGGTTCAAGAGTTTGGGTGGTATCTTTCCATCCATCTGTCTTTGATAATGTGAGCATGAACACAAGAAAGTCTTGTGAACTTGGGAGGGAAAATCAAACAGTTGGGAAATGAGGCCAGGAGGACAGCTTTGGTGCTGTGTCTATCCCACCTTGCTCTTCAAGCAGTTTCAACTGGGGTGCACATGGACACCACGATGAGACACTGTCAGGGTGTAAATAATGTGCAGGAAACCAAGGGGCAGTCAAAGCCAAAAAGCTGTGGAACATCTGATATGAATTTTGCATTTTCTTTAAAATTTTTAAAATTTATTTTTTTAATTGAAGGATAAATGCTTTACAGAATTTTGTTGTTTTCTGTCAAACTTCAACATGAATCAGCCATAGGTATACATATATCCCCTCCTTTTGAACTTCCTTCTCATCTTCCACCCCAACCCCCCCCCCCAGTAGATTGATACAGAACCCCTACTTGAGTTTCCTGAGCCATACAGGAAATAAATTGGCTATCTGTTTTACATATGGTAATGTAAACTTCTATGTTACTTTTTCCATACATCTCACCCTCTCCTCCCTTCTCCACATGTCCATAAGCCTATTCTCTATGTCTGTTTCTCCATTGCTGCCCTATAAATAAATTCTTCAGTACCATTTTTCTAGATTCCATATATATGCATTAGGATACAATATTTATCTTTCTCTTTCTGACTCACTTCACTCTGTATAATAGGTTCTAGGTTCATCCACCTCATCAGAACTGACTCAAATGCATTCCATTTTATGGCTGAGTAATATTCCATTGTGTATATGTACTACAACTTCTTTTTTAAATTTTTATCAATTTATTTTAATTGGAGACTAATTACTTTACAATATTGTAGTGGTTTTTGCCATACATTGACATGAATCAGCCATGGGTGTACATATGTCCCTCATCCTGAACCCCCCTCCCACCTCCCTTCCCATCCCCACCCCTCAGGGTCATCCCAGTGCACCAGCCCTGAGTACCCTGTCTCATGCATCAAACTTGGACTGGTCATCTATTTCACATATGGTAATATACATGTTTCAGTGCTATTCTCTCAAATCATCCCACCCTCGCCTTCTCCCACAGAGTTCAAAGGTCTGTTCTTTACATCTCTGTCTCTTTTGCTGTCTCACATATAGGGTCATGGTTCAGTTCAGTTCAGTTCAGTCGCTCAGTCGTGTCCAACTCTTTGTGACCCTATGAATGAGCACGCCAGGCTTCCCTGTCCATCACCAGCTCCTGGAGTTCACTCAGACTCACGTCCATCGAGTCAGTGATGCCATCCAGCCATCTCATCCTCTGTCGTCCCCTTCTCCTCCTGCCCCCAATCCCTCCCAGCATCAGAGTCTTTTCCCAGTGAGTCAACTCTTCGCTTGAGCTGGCCAAAGTACTGGAGTTTCAGCTTTAGCATTCATTCCCTCCAAAGAAATCCCAGGGTTGATCTCCTTCAGAATGGACTGGTTGGATCTCCTTGCAGTCCAAGGGACTCTCAAGAGTCTTCTCCAACACCACAGTTCAAAAGCATCAATTCTTTGGCACTCAGCCTTCTTCACAGTCCAACTCTCACATCCATACATGACCACTGGAAAAACCATAGTCTTGACTAGACAGACCTTAGTCGGCAAAGTAATGTCTCTGCTTTTGAATATGCTATCTAGGTTGGTCATAACTTTTCTTCCAAGGAGTGAGCATCTTTTAATTTCATGGCTGCAATCACCATCTGCAGTGATTTTGGAGCACCCCAAAATAAACTCTGACACTTTCCACTGTTTCCCCATCTATTTCCATGAAGTGATGGACCAGATGCCATGATCTTCATTTTGTGAATAATGAGCTTTAAGCCAACTTCTTCACTCTCCTCTTTCACTTTCATCAAGAGGCTTTTAGTTTCTCTTCACTTTCTGCCATAAGGGTGGTGTTATCTGCATCTCTGAGGTTATTGATATTTCTCCCTGGCAATCTTTGATTCCAGCTTGTGTTTCTTTCAGTCCAGCGTTTCTCATGATGGACTCTGCATAGAAGTTAAATAACCAGAGTGACAATATACAGCCTTGACGTACTCCTTTTCCTATTTAGAACCAGTCTGTTTTTCCATGTCCAGTTCTAACTGTTGCTTCCTGACCTGCATACAGATTTCTCCAAGAGCAGGTCAGGTGGTCTGGTATTCCATCTCTTTCAGAATTTTCCACAGTTTATTGTGATCCACACAGTCAAAGGCTTTGGCATAGTCAATAAAGCAGAAATAGATGTTTTTCTGGAACTCTGTTGCTTTTTT
>NW_017212036.1:0-17045 GCF_001704415.2 Capra hircus
TTAGGATAGAGAAAATACTCTTATAGGGTACTAGAGTAATAGATATATATCATTACACATTGTCCAAATCCATAGATTGTACCACACCAAGAGTGAACCCTTCTGTAAACTATGGACTTTGGATAATAATTATGTGGCAATGTAGGCTCATTGACTCTAACAAATGTTGGTAATGGGCAAGATGTTGACAATGGGAAAAGTTGTTCATGTGTGGGCGTAGGAGGATTAGTCCAGGTCTCTGTACCTTTCTCTCAACTTTGCTATGGACATAAAACTATCCTAAAAATAAAAATATTTTAAAGCTAAAAGACTCAAGAAGCAGAGGAAGGACACGGATGGACTCTGATCATTTTCACGGCATTAAAGTATACTTCACTATTTATGTGTTCATAGAAATAGAGAAAATCAGTATTGCAGAGCTGGATCCAAGCTCTTCCCCCATAATTGAGGAAAAATTGCAAGTACAAACAGGCTATTTGTTCTCCTTTTCTACATTTGAAAATAAGAACTGAGTTGGAAAGCTCTGGGATAGCCTCTTACTATTCTGAAGGGCTGTTTTGCATAGATTCATCAGCTTTAGGAACAGCCAGGGTTCTCCAGAGAGAAAGGGGAAATCAGACTTATTGAATCCAGTTCAGTAAAAAAGAAAAATCCAAGTTTGAGTCAGCCTCAAGGTTAATAGAGAAAAGAATTACATAAATGCATTCCTTTTCCCCAAGGCTGGGCTACTGTCAGCAGAAGATGATTGAGTTAGCAAAGGCATTTCCCCTTTTCTTCTAAAAATTTCAGCATCCAGAATTCCACCCCAGCGTACTACCCCCTCTCCTTACTCACCTTCATCCCTGACACCCTTTAAAGAGAGCATCTAAGTCTGCCAACTATGTAAACCTCCCCAGTGAACTATGACGGATTTCTCATCACAAACACACAGCATGATAGAGGAAATTGTTGAAATTGGTGTAAATGGTTTAAAATAGCCATTTCATTGTACTGGTGAGGAAAGAAAATGGAAAATGCAAACAGAGCAGTAATCATGCTCTGCTTGCATCTATAAAAATAGGGTGCTGACAGCTTCTGCAGACTTTAGGTTTTATTGTTCCACTTTAATATTTTTGAAACAATTGCTCTGTATCTCTTACAATTGGTGATCATTGCAAGGGGACGACAGCAGAAGGTATTCTTCTGAAGGAAGAAATGATCACACTATTATATATGTCAAATAATTGACTTGTTTAATGGCCCAAGAATTTTTATATAATATAGACACTCTAGGTTTATTTTATTACTTTTTAATACTTAGTGACCATGCCATCATATAGTTTAAAACTTTTAGATTTATTTCTGTAAGAGGTTTTAGACATTTTCTGGATGACTTTCTAATAAAGTTCCCATTGTCCTATAACTCATTTTTTCCTCTACAATTTCATTTAAAAACAACCTGCTAATTTTCTACCTTCTATCATTGACTGGAACAGTGTTAGAACTTCTATTACATCCTTAATGTTCTATCTCATTATTACTTTTTGCTCCATTACTAGTACTCACAAATAGGATTTTAACACGTGCAAAAACCATCTGGTATGCTCTCGACCGTGAGGTCCAGGAAACCTGTGCTACCTGAAAAGGACTTGATTCATTTAGCATCGCTCATTTAAAATATTTCTTTGGTTTGTCTAGTGCTAGTTTTGAATACACGAGTGCCCCAGCTTAAGATTTATTATGCCCATTAGTATTGCTTTGTTGAAACTGTAGTATGCATTCTACCAAGTATCTACAATTTATGATGATAAGTTCAAAGTTTTATAATTATTGTAGTAATTTCCAACTCATTCACTTGTCATTTTTTATTTTCAGACTTCCCAAAAATTTTCAAATTAAAAAGGCTCTTGTCTAACTTGGTCTTTGTTCAAAAGTTAATAATTTTAGCTTTGGTTACACAAAAGTCAGCCTTCAAATATATCAGCCATTTTTCCTATTTAGCATATTAAAGATGGGTCAACAAACCTCAAGAAAAACTGGATAAACTGACTGAAACCTGGAATGGCTTTTTCCTAGAGGTTGTTTTCCAGAAAATACCCTTTTGAACTAATATATTTTAAATTGAATGGATGAAAGTGTTAGAAGTGTCCTTCTAAGATGTTTTTTTCAGAGAAGGCAATGGCAACCACTCTAGTACTCTTGCCTGGAAAATCCCATGGATGGAGGAGCCTGGTGGCTGCAGTCCATGGGTCGCTAGGAGTCGCACACGATTGAGCGACTTCACTTTCACTGTTCACTTTCATGCATTGGAGAAGGAAATGGCAACCCACGCAGTATTCTTGCCTGGAGAATCCAGGGATGGGGAGCCTGGTGGCTGCCGTCTCTGAGGTTGCACAGAGTTGGACACGACTTAAGCAACTTAGCAGCAGCAGCAGCAAGATGTTTTTGAAATCTAGTTAAGAAGAACTTGCTGGATCATGTAGCAGAATGGCGCTTAGCCCTTCCACCCTCTCTGACTCATCTTCTCATGGAGAGAATGTTACTGTAGTTAAGATGTGCTATTTGAGCAGCATTGCCATACACATCATTTGCATAGGTATCCTGTCCTGTATCATTGCCAGTGATGTTGCACCACTGGACCATTTTTACAGCCAGTGCTGTGATTTCGTGGCTTTCCACGTGGCCAGAATAATCTGCCTGTCAATACAGGAGATTCAGGAAACGAGGGTTCAATCCCCCCAGTTGGAAGATCCCTGGAGGAGAAATGGTAACCCAATCCAGTAATCTTGTCTGGGAAATCTCATGACCAGAGGAGCATGGAGGGCTACAATGCATAGGATAACAAAGAATCAGATATGACTGAGTGACTTAGCATGCACATTGGGGACATCTTGCAAGGACAGTGAAATTGCTTATCACTGCTCTTGCAGTCTCCACAACATTTTGTAAATTGTTTTTCACCTTAGAGGAATCTCAGCTATGCAGTTAGAGAGTCATCAAAAGGTCATCTCCAAGGTGCTGAGAAAGCAGTAACAATGCCATTCTAGCTGAATTAGCATTAGAAGTACCCTGATACAAAGTCTTAAACTCCAGTTCACAAAATCACTCAAGACACTTCCCTTAAGCAACTTACGGTATGATTTTAAGTGATTATTTCTATTTAGTGCTTATAAAACTATTCCCACCAACAGTGTAAGAAGGTTCCTTTTCTCCACACCCTCTCCAGCATTTATTGCTTGTAGACTTTAGGATCGCGGTCATTCTGACTGGCGTGAAATGGTACCTCATTGTGGTCTTGATTTGCATTTCTGTGATAATGAGTGATGTTGAGCATCTTTTCACATGTTTGTTAGCCATCCATATGTCTTCTTTGGAGAAACGTCTATTTAGTTCTTTGGCCCATTTTTTGATTGGGTTGTTTATTTTTCTGGAATTGAGCTGCATGAGTTGCTTGTATATTTTGAGATTAGTGGTTTGTCAATTGCTTCATTTGCTATTATTTTCTTCCATTCCAAAGGCTTGCTTATAGTTTCCTTTTTTGTGCAGAAGCTTTTAATTTTAGTTAGATCCATTTGTTTATTTTTGCTTTTGTTTCCAGTATTCTGGGAGGTGGATCATAGAGAATCCTGCTGTGATTTATGTTGGAGAGTGTTTTGCCTATGTTCTCCTCTAGGAGTTTTATAGTTTCTGGTCTTACATTTAGATCTTTATGGAGAACAGTGTGGAGATTCCTTAAAAAACTGGAAATAGACTGCCTTATGACCCAGCAATCCACTTCTGGGCATACACACCGAGGAAATCAGAATTGAAAGAGACTCGTGTACCCAATGTTCATCGCAGCACTGTTTACAATAGCCAGGATGTAGAAGCAACCTAGATGTCTATCAGCAGATGAATGGATGAGAAAGCTGTGGTACATATACACAATGGAGTATTATACAGCCATTAAAAAGAATACATTTGAATCAGTTCTAATGAGGTGGATGAAACTGGAGCTGATTATACAGAATGAAGTAAGCCAGAAAGAAAAACACCAATACAGCATACTAACACATATATATGGAATTTAGAAAGATGGTAACGATAACCTTGTATGCGAGACAGCAAAAGAGACACTAATGTACAGAACAGACTTTTGGACTCTGTGGGAGAGGGAGAGGGTGGGATGATTTGGGAGAATGGCATTGAAACATGTATAATATCATGTAAGAAATGAATCACCACTGTAGGTTCGATGCAGAATACCAGGATGCTTGGGGCTGGTGCACTGGGATGACCCAGAGAGATGGTATGGGGACGGAGGTGGGAGGGGGGTTCAGGATTGGGAACTCATGTACACCCATGGTGGATTCATGTTGATATATGGCAAAACCAATACAGTATTGTAAAGTAAAATAAAAAATATAAAAAAAGTAAAAACCAGTGTCCATCTGGTTTTATTATCACACCTGACACATACTCAGTGTTAAGACATACTCAGTGTTGACTATTGGTTCTTAACCTACTTTGTCAGCCTGATTTTTTTAGAAATATTAGTAATATTTATTTAAGCTTATTAACATGGCAAGGATGTCTGATTTGGTTTTAAAATGAGAGTAAGATATTATTTAGCCTTATCTTAGTTGAATGCTGGACAAAACTACAGTCTTTAGCAATAAGTAATTAAGGAAAAACTTGACTGTCAAATTCAGGGGGTTTTTAGAAAGATATTTCTAAAATTTTCTTCAGGTTCTTGCCTTGGCCACTCAGCTGAACTTGTTCAGTTATATTGTTTTTGTTTTTCTGGCTAGTCCTTGTTTCTTAGATGAGGTGAGAACTTTCTTCTGAGACCCTCAGAGATTCCTCACCAGACTCTGATTCATCTAGATAATCTTTTTCAAGATTTTTCTTTTTTTGGATGACTACAGTGTTCCAGCTTCTTCCATCCATTTTCTCTGATTCAGTTTTCTTTTTCTGAAGTTGTACTTCTGATTTTAGGTGGTGCAGCTCAGTTGTTTTTCTAAGTCTGGATCCAGCCTGGGCATGGTCTTCCCAAAAGCTTGTAGCCCTTTGTCACTTCTGTTTCTCTCTCTGACCACATCTCACTGCTACCTATTTTTGCTACTCTTGTTGGACATTCCAATATGTTAAAGCCTAGAAATAAGATATAAGATCACACATCTATATCACATCACAGGACACATCCAAAATTCAATAAATATTCACCCTTCAAGTTCTCAGCTTCATCACATTCTGCTGATTCTTCCTGGTAATCAATGCAAGTACCATTCAGAAGGGTGGTCTTCTAAAAACTGTAATAATTGTTTTAATGCATCAAGATGTCACTAGCAGACAATGAAGAAAAATCACTACAGTTTCCCGCAAGGGAAAAGGAGAGTTTTTCCATTAAATCCTTATCATAGGCTATCATTTCTGAAAATGTTCAATTCTGAATAAAAATTTTATGTCAATCTTATGGAAAGCAGTAAAATCATGACAAGATTTATTATACTTTCTGTTTAGTTTGGTAGCCTTGGACATGCGCACCACACCTTCATGAGTTTTGCCTGTGATATATATTACAATATAAAAATGCTGCTTATAGATCCAAAGTTTGTTTTTATATAAGCTACCAAAATGTGTAAAACACTATGCAGGCATCAAATATTGTTATTACTAAAGCAAATATGATCAGACACTTCTTTCATGGAACATAGCAGCAAAAGAAAAAATTGCTAAAGTCAGATACAGCTTGTCACTAGTAGAATTATCTAGGTTAATTAGTGATTTTATATCTCTGAGCCTGATTAACTTGAGGAATACATAGGCTTAAGTATTAGATTTATATTTATTTAGTGATTTTACGCCTCCAAGCTTGAGTGACTTGGAGAATACAGAGGTACATAGGCTAAGTATTAGACTTATTCAGAGATAAACCCTAATTACAAAGAATTTTCTTGAGTGGATTTTGCATTTGCATTTGCATATCTGTTATCAGCTGTGGTGACTGGCAAGAAAAACAAACCAAAGGAATAATAAAACCAACTTGTCCATTCTGCTAGGCTGAGTCTTTCATGCTTGGGGAGGGAGAGGTGAGAAATAAAAGATGGAAGAGAAAAAGCAGAATTAGTTTCCTCAAGGGAGAATTAAATTCAAACACAGTGAAAGAAGTTGATTGCTTAGTTACTTGTCACACTTTTGAACTCCTCTATAATACGTGTCTATCATCAGACATTCTAACTTGAATCTTATGTGCACTACTACGAGTTAGGGCACACTCCTAATATCAGTTTATTATTCATCTTTTGAAAATGTTTCCTCTATGTGAGACTATGCCTTTCCTCCTCATAGCACTGACTATAGACACTTAAGGATGTGTGCTTCTGAAAAAGGAAAAATAATTATATGTTGAATGTAAATATGTGGTCTAAAGTATATTAATATAATAAAAATATATTAGAATTATTTGGTTTTTCCCCCCTAGGATATCTGAAAGTTCCAGCTTTTTATCTGATTCCACAAATACCAAAGAAAAATAAAAGTTGGGTCCTGAAGAAAAGTATGGTGTGCTTAGGAAAATCTCTGTGGTCAATGATATGCAGTAAGATGATTTACTAGCAGCTCTGTCTTTCCTAACAGGAAAGGTTTTGGTGATTGTTGTAGGATTACTTAAATCATACTTTTCATATCTTAAAATATTAAAGAGGCAGCTTTTCAAATGCATATTGCTCATGTCATGCCAAATGCATGTTCGATGGGTCCAGCAGAGCATTGAAATACATGCTCCAGAAAGTACTTAAACATCACTAACCTTTGGTTCTGGTGGTAGAAAACCTAACCAGTGCACTAATGGTTGAGTCAAGTTTCAACAGCATAGATTTTTAGAGGAGAAAGAACTAGCTATGCAGAATAGTGTTTGCAATTTCCCAGGCTGAAACCCAAGTGCTCTTCAGCAACTCCTAATACCTGGCAACAGGTAGTTATGATTATTCACCTGACCACAATGTTCAGGAATTATATTATGATTTGAGGATTCATTGGATTGCACAATATTTATATAACAAATTTAAATCAGAATTTGCCAAATAATTATCAGGCCCTTACTGTTTATAAAAAAACACTGGGTGTGTAGTTCAGAATGCAAAATTACATATAGAAGTCTATTTCCAAAAGATGCTATGTTTTGACTAGGAATCAATGCAAACTTTTAAAGTCTTTTATTGCTTCCATAAAACAAAAATTAGAATTAAAATATTGAGAAAATGGGGACTTCCAGTGTCTTCTTTGTATTAGTGTTTGGGACATTTCTCTTTAAAGGAAACCTCCCTTCATTTCAGTTCAGTTCAGTTCATTTCAGTCGCTCAGTCGTGTCCGACTGTTTGCGACCCCATGAATCGCAGCATGCCAGGCCTCCCTGTCCATCACCAACTCCCAGAGTTCACTCAGATTCACGTCCATCGAGTCCATGATGCCATCCAGCCATCTCATCCTCGGTCATCCCCTTCTTCTCCTGCCCCCAATCCCTCCCAGCATCAGAGTCTTTTCCAATGAGTCAGCTCTTCACATGAGGTGGCCAAAGTACTGGAGTTTCAGCTTCAGCATCATTCCCTCCAAAGAAATCCCAGGGCTGATCTCCCTCAGAATGGACTGGATGGATCTCCTTGCAGTCCAAGGGACTCTCAAGAGTCTTCTCCAACACCACAGTTCAAAAGCATCAATTCTTCAGTGCTCAGCCTTCTTCACAGTCCAACTCTCACATCCATACATGACTACTGGAAAAACCATAGCCCTGACTAGACGGACTTTTGTTGGCAAAGTAATGTCTCTGCTTTTCAATATGCTGTCTAGGTTGGTCATAACTTTTCTTCCAAGGAGTAATCATCTTTTAATTTCATGGCTGCAGTCACCATATGCAGTGATTTTGGAGCCCCCCCAAAAAAGTCTGACACTGTTTCCCCATCTATTTCCCATGAAGTGATGGGACCAGATGCCATGATTTTCGTTTTCTGAATGTTGAGCTTTAAGCCAACTTTTTCACTCTCCCTTACCCAAGCCAAATTTAGAAGTCTTCTCTCTTGGGTCTGTCTTGTTTGTGGCCCCATCCTCAAATCTTGCTTTAACCCAATCTTGATTAAGTTTTGATTCTTTGCCTATTATGCCCATCTCGCTTTATAAAGTGGTGCTTTGGACATCCCTGTGGTTTTGGATGCTCTATAGCCAGTCACCATTCCAACCCAATGATGGGGCATGGGGAATCTACAGCTAGCACTAGATTTTCTCTCTTGTTTTTTTACATTTCATTTTATTTACTTTTACTCTATCATCTTTTTTGTTTTATTTTACTTTTATATATTTAAAAAATTTTTATTAGTGTATCATTGCTTTACAATGTTGTATTAATTTCTACTGTACAGCAAAGTGAATCAGCTATAAGTATACATATATTCCCTCTTTTTCAGACTTATTTTCCACTTAGGTCACCACAGAGCACTGAGTAAAGTTCCCTGTGCTATACAGAAGGTTCTCATTAGTTATCAATTTTATACATAGTAGTGTATATGTGTTGGGCTTCCCAAGTGGTGCTAGTGGTAAAGAACCTACTTGCCAATTAAAGAGACATAAGAGACATGGGTTTGATCCCTGGGTCAGGAAGATCTCCTGGAAGAGGGCATGGCAACCCACTGCAGAATTCTTGCCTGGAGAATCCCATGGACAGAGGAGCCTGGCGGGCTAAGTCCATAGGGTCACCGAGTCAGACATTACTGAGGGGCTTAGCATGCACACACCTATATGTGTGAATCCCAACCTCCCAGTTCATCCCACTGTTGAGGCCTGATAGAGGCCATGACTAAAATAGGCCAGAGCAAGCATCCCGGAAACAGCTGAGACACTGCCCAGGTGGGATCAAAATTACCCCCGCCGGTGACGGGAGGACTCAGCCTGTCAGTATGCTCCCCGTAGCCTGGTCTGTGCCAATAGGGACGAGGATAGAAATCTCCTAAGAAAGCCCGCACGTGTGAAAATCTAGCCAATTAGTAGATGCAAAGAAAACCTTGTAACCAATCCAACCTTGCCAATTCCCTGTCTTTGTCCTAAACCTCTAGATACTACTGTAACCCAGGGCTCGGGGCTCTGGCTCTATTCTACTGTGTTGGATGTGGCTGGGGCCCTGGCTCAAGCTAGCAATAAATTCCCTTTTTGCGTTTGCATTGCCGTGGATGTCTTGTTCTCTCAGTTCTGGGGATTTGGACCTTGGGCATAACACCACCAGCCCTCTTTCCCCCTTGGTAATCACATGTTTATTCTCTATGTCTGTGTCTTTATTTCTGCTTTGTAAATAAGATAATCTATACCAATTTTTTCTTATTCCACATATTTATATTAAGATACAATATTTGTATTTCTCTTTCTGAATTACTTCACTTCTATATGACAGTCTCTAATTCCTAATGTAGACAAGATCAGAATTCTCAGTTTCTCCACTCACTTGGGAGGTTCATTTGGAAAACTGGTTTCATCTTACACACAAATGATGTTCAATAATTGGTTATTGAATAAAGCTATGACTGTGATAATATCTAAATTTTATGGTATTTCTCTCCAGATTTAATTGACTGTGCATCTTTCCTGAATTTTTACTGAGAGTTATTTCTGATTTGGCTTTTTGTTTTTTAAAAACTTCTGTCGTGTCTGACTCTCTGCGACCCCCTGGACGCAGGCTCACCAGGCTCCTCTATCCATGGGATTTTCCGGGCAAGAATATAGGAGCGGTTGCCATGCCCTCTTCTATGACCTTCTCCACCCAGATATAATGGAACCCTTGTCTTGACTTCTTATCTTATCATAAAAGAGGATTAATCACACAAGGATGGATGCTAAGAAGTTTTTTAACTATGGAACCTATATTTAAGTCTAGAGCACCTGATGGCCCTGAAGTTCTGTTTTTTGCTAATGAGACCGTTTCCTTCAGCCTCTGAATTGAAATACTGTTCTCTTGACCCTCTGGCTATATCCTACCTGGTGATTCCTAGTGCTGTGCAAGTTGATGTTCTGTGGGCGTCTAATCTCAAGCTAGCACTATTATGTGATTTACCACATTGAATCTCAGCTTGGTTCGTATTTTGAATGTGGTGTGGAGGGCAGAAATGGTAGTTTGTTATGCTTATAACTAGGCACTGTCTGCTGTATGAATGAAACTGTACAGAGAAAACTTAAAAGAACTGATTTTTGTTTACTTGTTATGTAACTCCATCCCCTTTTTCATGTCTTGTATGTTTTAAATTTATCTAAAGCTTATAGTACATGACAATAGCTCACAGTGGTTTTCCTGGCAGTCTCACTTAGGATAATCATTTAAACTCTTCAGTATATCATTCAGATCAGAATATTGCTCTTTCTTTGCAGAAACTCAACAGTAACAAATCATTCCCTATACATAAAACACTGAATTTTACTCACTTTCCCCATTACTCCACAGATGTGGAGGACTTTTCATTTTCATGTTAAGTCAAAGTACTTTGGGTAAGGTCACACGTTGCGAAATTCATGAGGCTGAAATTCGATCGATATCTATACTTAGCTTTTAAAAAATTTACTTGAATCTACCTTTATAATTCCCTCCCCCTGCAAACTTCCAGTCTATTTAATAAGGTATATTTCAGGGACTTGTTGCTCTGATAGAATTTCATGGTGAATAACATTGGCCACATACTGTTGAAATGATTATTTTCCCATTGGTACATTATGTAGTAAGCTACAACCTGAGTGAACAATTGTACTATGGAAACACAATGTATAAAATTTTGAGGTCAGGTAATGTTAAATCTATGTTCTCCAAAGACATAGTCTCTTTCATAATAAATTATGTACAAATGTTAGCTTTATTTTGTACCTAACAGTTACACACATATTATTATTTTGACCCTACAATAAAATTTCCTTATGACAATGCCATTAGTTTAAGTGTATAATATAACCAGTATGCTTAGGGTCAAAGAGCAGACTGCCTCTTTTGTACTCTGTTTCTCAGCATTTTGTGAAAAATTATTTCCTTCCTTCTGCTAGTTTTAGGTTTGATTTACTTTTGTTTTTCCAGGTTTTTAAGATGTAAAGTTAGATTATTGATTTGAGATCTTTTCTATTTTTTATATAGGCATTTATAGCTATCAATTTCCCTCTGATCATTGCTTTTGCTGCATCATACAAGTTTTGGTTATGTTATGTCTTCATTCATCTCAAAGCATTTTCTAAGTTTCCTTGTGATTTTTATCTTTGACCCACTGGTTGTTTGAGCATGCTATTCAGTTTCCATATATTTGTGAATTTTCCAGACTTCCTTCCATTATTGTTTTCAAGTTTCATTCCACTGTGGTTGAAGAAGATATTTTGCATGGTTTTAGTCACTCAGTTGTGTTTGACTGTTTGCGACCCATCTATTGTAGCCTGTCAGGCTCCTTTGTCCACGGAATTCTCCAGGCAGGAAAGCTGGAGTGGATAGCCATTCCCTTCTCCAGAAGATCTTCCTGACCCAAAGATCAAACCCAGGTCTCTTGTAATACAGGCAGATTCTTTATCATTTGAGCCACTAGAGATCTTAATTAATTTATTGTGACTTATTTTGTGGCCTAACATTTGCTCTATCATGAAGAGTGCATCATGTGCACTTGAGAAGAATGTATATTATACTGTCATGGGGAATGTTCTATTGATGTTTATTAGGTTGGATATGAATTTTGACAAAGGTAAAAAAGCAATTCAGTGGAAAACGATTTCAACAAATAATGCAGGCAATTAGATATCTGTATTTAAAAAAACACACAAAACACTTCTATCCATATCTGGCATGATATACAAATATTAACTCAAAAATGAATCACACTCAAAAATATAAAACCTAAAACTATGAAAAAAAAGTGTGAGAAAATCTTTGTGACCTTGGGTTAGGCAAACATTTCTTAGAACTGACATCAAAAGCCCAGTTCATAAAAAAACACATTAATCAACTGGACTTCATAAAACTTAAAAATATCTACTCTTTATAAAATAAGTAATATTTGAAAATTATATATATGATATAGAACTTATATCCAGAATATTTAAGAAACTCTAAAAGTGTAATAAGGAAGCAAAAATACCAACCAAAAAATTGGCAAAAAAAATTTGAATAGATAGTTCATCAAAGAAATCATATAAGTAGCAAATAAAGACACAAAAAGATGCTTAATATCAGTAGTCATTAGGGAAATGCATAATTAAACCATAATGATTAACACTATGCCACACTGAAAGTGCTAAAATTTAGATGTCTGACCATACCAAGTACTGGTGAGAATATGAAGGAATTGGAATTCTCATACACTGTTGGAAACAAAAAATGGAACAATTATGTTGGAAAACTAGTTGACAATCTTTTAAGGACTTAAACATGACTATCATATGATCTAGTCATTTCACTTTTAGTTACTTACACAAGGCAAATAAAAGACCTAGGCATGTATATTTGTAACACTTTTATTTGTAGTAGCCTAATGAGAGTTGGACTGTGAAGAAGGCAGAGCACCGAAGAATTGATGCTTTTGAACTGCAGTGTTGGAGAAGACTCTTGAGAGTCCCTTGGACTGCAAGGAGATCCAACCAGTCCATTCTAAAGATCAACCCTGGGATTTCTTTGGAAGGAATGATGCTAAAGCTGAAACTCCAGTACTTTGGCCACCTTATGTGAAGAGTTGACTCATTGGAAAAGACTTTGATGCTGGGGAGGGACTGTGGGCAGGAGAAGAAGGGGACGACAGAAGATGAGATGGCTGGATGGCATCACTGACTCAATGGACATGAGTCTGAGTGAACTCCGGGAGTTGGTGATGGACAGGGAGGCCTGGCGTGCTGCGATTCATGGGGTCGCAAAGAGTCAGACACAACTGAGAGACTGAAATGAACTGAACTGAACTGAATTTGCAATAGCCAAAATAGGAAACAAGCATTGTTAATCTATAGTCAAGTGGATAAACAAATTGTAGTACATCCAAATACTGAGATACCACACAGCAAAAAAAAAAAAAAAAGAGAACAAACTACTGATATATATAATATTGACAAATCTCAAGATAATTATGCTGAATGAAAGAAGCCAGACAAAAATGAGTACATGTTACTTGATTCCATTCATGTAAAATTCTAGTAAATGTTAATCTATACCAACTAAGAAGATCAGTTGTTTATTGATTTCCTGGATTTGGTTTTATTGTGGGAGAGAGGAGAGAGGCCCGACAAAAAGGTCACAGGAGCTTTGGTTATGGAAACACACACACACACACGTATGTAGTTCTGTGGCAAAAACTTGTTTATTGTGTGTCAATAAAGCCTCAACAAGGATGTTTAAAAAATAATGAAACAAACATCATGATGTCACTTTTTCTGGTTAAAATTCCTCAGAGCCTCCATAGCATAAGATAGAAGCCCAGCCCCCTCCATAGACTAAGATAGAAGCCAGCCCCTGACCTGACATATAATCTTTGTTATGATATGGTTTCCTATAATTCTTTCACATAAATCTTGTGTTCCTAACATAGAACAACTTGGAGTTCCCCCAAGAAACTAATTTGTTTGAACCTTCTCATTGGGAAAACTCTGCTGTTTCCTTGGTTAAAGCTTCTACTTCTTTTCGCATGTCAATCAGACACCTGCTTATCCCATTAAGATTCAGTTCAATCACTTATGTTGCGCCTTCTTTCCAATTCACCAAGGAGTTAGGGTCTACCTCTCCTGCAATCCCACTGCACCCTGTTGAAGCCACAATGATTACAGTCTTAATGGGCTGAAATTATTTGTTTATTTTTCAATCTCTTTTCCATTAGATCATGAATTCTTGTGGAACTCTGTTTTATTTGACTTTCTCCTCAAAAGGTAGCAGAGTCCAAAAGTCTTTTTTGTTGAATAAATGTATGATCTCAAGACCAGTAAGGTAAAAACATAAGTTATTTAAAACAATGATACACAGAAGTCAACTATTGTTACTGTTCTGCCTATGTCCTGAGGATAAAAATCATCCCAGGAACCATCAAAACATCTCTCATGGAAAGGAGAAACAGGCTTACATCATACTTTCCATCAATAAATTATTCCATAATCTCTGTCATCTAGATTTGTATCTCTCTCTGAGCCCAGTGAGATCTTGATGTTTCATACATCTCAAGCATCCTTGTTTTCACATTACTGAAGTTTAAAACAAAGTTATTTGATTGTAGTATCACCAGTGTTTTAAAATGGGACATAAATCTATAAAACTGTTAATAAGGGAATAAAATTGACTTTAAAAACTTTTTACTCTAGCCAGTAATAGTATAATTAAATTTTAACTCATTTTGTCATATTTTCTTTAGGTGATCTTAAAACATAATGCTTTAAAAAAATGTCCTGCTTCCTGGTTTTTCCACTTTGATTTCATATAATGGTTGCTCTTCCTTAATTGAAAAGGCTGCTGGAGGATAAAAGGGGTGGTAATACAATCAGGCAAAACTTTTTCAAATTTCCTTCTTTATTGCTTTCTACCTTAATGAAAACATTCTCGCACTAAGCCTTGGTGATATAAAGAACAACATAGCACTGCATTTAGCATTATAGTTCTAAAGCAAAAGAAAACAATTTTGTTGCTCTCTAAGGAATCTGAAGGCAAGTCTATAATTTCTAACTTTTGGATCTGGCACAGAAATATCATTCTTACAACTACATTTGCTGTTAATTACAGTATAACTATTTTCACCTACTGAATCATGTGAGCAAATCACCTTTGCTTCAATTAAAAGGCCCAAATGATTGGTGACTGGGAAAATTCAGAAAGGAACAAAGTTACAAAACCAGCTTCAGAAGAGAGACTCCTAATCCAATTGATTATGCCTCAGAGAGTCTGTGAGCTTCTTTTCCATAGCTGAGCAATTCTTGTCTGCTCAGCTTTAAATAACTATGAAATCCAGACTGGTGGAACTATTCCAATCTGTGGACAGTGTGATTAATTCAGGAGAACTTTGGCATGGTAACAAAGTCAAGTGTTTCTCACTGTGAGAAATTCTCAACTTATTTCATGGATAAGATAGAACAGATTTGGAAGTTACTGCTTCTATGGGAATAGCATTAGTGACACATGGTAAGGGAGAATCTGGGAAAAGCACTATCATTGCTGGTGGTTTGTCATAGAGTTTCACCAAAAAAAGCTTTGAGACCTTGAGAAACTGTAGCCCATGGTGCCGAGTGGTAGTGGTGGTGGGATAAAGCCTTGAAGTTCATTATACCAGGAAAGGATGACTCATTAATCAAGCACCAATGTTGACCCATTTATTTGCTATATAATAAGCATTTGCTTGCAGAAGGCAATGGCACCCCACTCCAGTACTCTTGCCTGGAAAATTCCATGGACAGAAGAGCCGGGTAGGCTGCAGTCCATGGGGTCACTAAGAGTCAGACACCACAACTGAGCGACTTCACTTTCACTTTTCACTTTCATGCATTGGAGAAGGAAATGGCAACCCACTCCAGTGTTCTTGCCTGGAGAATCCCAGGGAAGTCTGGTGGGCTGCCGTCTCTGGGGGTCGCACAGAGTTGGACACGACTGAAAGCGACTTAGTAGCAGTAGCAGCAGCAAGCATTTGCTACATGCAAGGTGTTGCTAGGCATTCAGAGTAGAGTGAGAAAGACACACATATTTCTGGGCTGAGAGAATGCTTCTTAAAGGTGTGATTCTAGAATGGTATATGGCATAGCTGTGTTACATACACATCAATAACCTGGGCACCATCCAAGCTATTGACTAGAATTTTGAAAGGTTTGGCCTGGAAGTATGGAGTTTAATCATCTTCCCAGGAATGTTTATATATTCCAAAAGTGTAAGGACCATTGCTCTTGAGCTTCCATTCAATGAAACAATAAACTAACAAGCTACTATTTTACTAAGTGGGGAAGTATGCCTGGCAATAAGAATCTGAAAATATCTAAGAAATAAGGAATTCTTGATAGACTACCTAAGAGACTATGTGGGCATTTCTATAGTTGACTTTTGGAGGAATCAGGCAACAGGAAGGGGATACTTATCTAAAAGAATGTTTTCATATACTGAATTTTAATTAGCAATATTTCTCAAACTTCACAATTATAATACCTGGAGAGCTTTTAAAGATGCTGATGCTCAAGCTCAGTCTTTAAAATTCTTATTTTGTCTCTTGCAAGGATTTGACATCAGTTTGTCTAAACTATTAAATTTTTATTATGATTATTTTAAAGTATTTTTAAAAAAGCTAAAATCAAGATGAGGCTTTGACAAGGGGGGAAAATGGGTCTGGTGAGGAAAAAATATGAGGTTTTAATTTGAGAGATTATTATTAGACTATTCAGGTGGTTAGTTCTAGTTGTTTATAGGAAATGCAAGTTGTTATTCTGGAAAGAACCTAGAGTAGGTGATGATCACTTGATGGATGAGCAGAGAGATGCAATTAGGATTTAGAGGGGCAGGAAAAGCAACAGTCATGGAAGGGTTTAGAAGTATAGCAGAACAATCTAGGCATAATCACCAAAGAAAAGGGAGGAAAGAGTTTTGGGAGAATTTAGGGGACTATTATGACCAGTTACAATAGCAGTTTTCAATCTTAGCTTCACGTTAGAATATTCTGGTATGTGGCTGTTTGAGAAATGCTGACTTTTAAAGGAAGCTGAAAAAGATGGAGACAAAGGAAAACTTTGAAGTTTAGTGATAAGGAGATCACTGGGTGATTTTTGAAGAAACAGCTTCGATTTAATATTTGAAGTTGAAACCCAAACAGTAAAAAGAGTTAAAGAATGAGAGGCAGTGAAAAAGAAACCCTTGTTAGATCACACTGTTTTAGAAGAGTATTTTGAGACAAAACTAAACCAACTTTTTCTACTTCCTCAAAACTAACTTAAATAGCTGTATTCAGAAGTTATCACTGAAAAATATCAAACCAGTTCATGATCCACTAGGTTTCTGTGACTAATTATCAGAGGAGCCAGGTCATAGATAAAGCAAGACACTTGGGATAATATGTCAAATTTAGGGAATGCCTTTGTTTGTATTATTACTTTTA
>NW_017212037.1:0-17044 GCF_001704415.2 Capra hircus
AGGATTTCCTGGAATTGACTGAGACATCTGGGGGACTCTGGGAATGGTGGCATGACAGGGAGTTCCTCTCGCCTTTCCTGTGGAGAGTGACTCCGAGAATTCTTTCGTTATCACGCTGGGAAAGGATCCCTCCTCTCGAGCTATGAGACGGAAACGGGGCTCCTCTGGATGTGGGCGGGACTCTCGTGCCTCCTCTCGAGTGGAGACGGGTATGTGGGGGAACTTCTTGAGTTGCAGCAAGGGTGTGAAGGACTCTTTGGAAATTCCAGAGCTTAAGTGTGATTAGCCTCGAGACGCTCCAGCGGAAATCGGCCCATCTCTCCTGGAAGGGACAACCACCTGGATTTTCTCAAGTTGCCGCAGGTGCTCTCGACCTATGACGGGGACCTCAGGGAACCGCTCTGTTGGCCTGAGGAAATGCCAGTACCCATGCGAGTTGCACGGTGGCCTCTCAGGATTCCTCTCCCGTCGATGCCGGGTCCTAAGACCTTGTTTGGAGTCGGTGCCAGAACCAGAGGATTCCTCTCCAGTGCTGATATGGATCTTGGGGTACTTCTGGAGTCTCCCCACGGGAGTCAGTCCTCGTCTCGAGTGGGGGCATGCACGTGTGCTTTCCTCCCGAGCTGTAGCAGCAGTGTCACTCTTCCCTTCGCCTGGTTCAAGGGATCTGTGGCTTTCCCTCGAGGCTTTCCCATGAGACTTTCCCACGAGGCTTTCCCACAGGGCTGTCCCACGTGCCACCGTGGTGAAAGTCGACCCTGGGCTTGAAAGTCGAGGCAGTGCAGGGAAAACAGGTTTCCCTGGAATGGACTGAGACATCTGGGGGACTCTGGGAATGGTGTCACGACCCTGAACTCGTGGGAAAGACTTGTGGGAAAGCCTCGTGGGAAAGCCTTGTGGGAAAGCCTCGTGGGAAAGCCACAGATCCCTTGATCCACGCCAAGGAAAGCGTGACACTGCTGTTACAGCTCGGGAGGAAAGAGCACGTGCATGCCCCCACTCGAGACGAGGACTGACTCCCCTGGGGAGACTCCAGAAGTACCCCAAGTTCCATGTCAGCACTGGAGAGTAATCCTCAGGTTCCGGCACCGAATCCACACAAGCTCTTAATCCACAGCATCTACAGGAGAGGAATCCCGAGATGCCCCCGAGCAACTCGCATGGGGACTGGCCTTTCCTGAGGCCACCAGAGCGAGTCCATGAGGTCCACGTCGTAAGTCAAGAGCACATGCCGCAACGCGAGAAAATCCAGGAGGTTCTCCCCTGCAGGGGAGATGAGGGCCATTCGTGCTGAGGCGTCTCGAGGCTAATCAGAGCTAACCTCTGGAACATCCAAAGGGTCGTTCACACCCTTGCTGCAACCCAAGAAGTTCCCCTGCATACCCGTCTCCACTCGAGAGGAAGCACGCGAGTCCCGCCCACATCGCGAGAAGCCGCGTTTTCGCCTCCTAGCTCGAGAGGAGGGATCCTTTCCCTGCGTGTTCGGGAAAGAATTCCCGGCGTTCCCGTCGCATCTCAACAGGAGGCCCTCTCCACAGGAAAGACGAGAGGAACTCCAGGGTCGTGCCACCATTCCCAGAGTCCCCCAGATGTCTCAGTCCATTCCAGGGAAACCTGTTTTCCCTGCACTGCCTCGACTTTCAAGCCGAGGATCCACTCACACCACGGTGGCACGTGGGACAGCCCTGTGGGAAAGCCTCCTGAAAAGCCTCGTGGGAAAGCCTCGAGGGAAAGCCACAGATCCCTTGATCCACGCGAAGGGAAGCGTGACACTGCTCCTACAGCTCGGGAGGAAAGCACACGTGCATGCCCCCATTCAAGACGAGAACTGACTCCCCTGGGGAGACTCCAGAAGTACCCCAAGATCCATGTCAGCACTGGAGAGGAATCCTCAGGTTTCAGGACCGACTCCACACAAGGTCTTAGTCCACAGCATCGACAGGAGAGGAATCCCGAGAGGCCCCCGAGCAACTCGCATGGGGCCTGGCCTTTCCTGAGGCCACCAGAGCGGGTCCCTGAGGTCCCGGTCGTAAGTCGAGAGCACCTGCCGCAACTCGAGAAAATCCAGGAGGTTCTCCCCTCCAGGCGAGATGAGGCCCATTTCCGTGGAGGTGTCTCGAGCCTAATCACACCTAACCTCTGGAACTTCCAACGGGTCCTTCACACCCTTGCTGCAACTCAAGAAATTCCCGACATATCCGTCTCCACTCGAGAGGAAGCACGAGAGTCCCACCCCCATCCAGAGGAGCCCCGATTCTGCCTCCTACCTCGAGAGGAGGGATCCTTTCCCTGCGTGGTCCGGAAAGAATTCCCGGCGTTCCAGTCGCATCTCAAGAGGAGGCGCTCTCCACCGGAAAGGCGAGAGGATCTCAGGGTCGTGTCACCATTCCCAGAGCCCAAAGATGTCTCAGTCCATTCCAGGAAATCATGTTTTCCCTGCACTGCCTCGACTTTCAAGCCGATGATCGACTCACACCACGGTGGCACGTGGGACAGCCCTGTGGGTAAGCCTCGTGGGAAAGCCTCGAGGGAAAGCCACAGATCCCTTGATCCACGCGAAGTAAAGCGTGACACGGCTGCTACAGCTCGGGAGGAAAGCGCAGGTGCATGCCCCCACTCTAGACGAGGACTGACTCCCCTGGGGAGACCCCAGAAGAACCCCAAGATCTATGTCAGCACTGGAGAGGAATCCTAAGTTCCCGGCCCCGAATCCACACAAGGTCTTAGGCCCCGGCATCGACGGGAGAGGAATCCCGAGAGGCCCCCGAGCAACTCGCATGGGGACTGGCCTTTCCTGAGGCCACCAGAGCGAGTCCCTGAGCTCCCCGTCGTAAGTCGAGAGCACCTGCTGCAACTCGAGAAAATCCAGGAGGTTCTCCCCTCTAGGCGAGATGAGGCCCATTTCCGCTGAGGCGTCTCACGGCTTATTACAGCTAACATCTCGAACTTCAAAAGGGTCCTTCACTCCCTTGCTGCAACTCAAGAAGTTCCCCAACATTCCCGTATCCACTCGAGAGGAAGCACGAGAGTCCCGCCCACATCCAGAGGAGCCCCGTTTCCGCCTCCTAGCTCGAGAGGTGGGATCCTTTCACTGCGTGGTCTGGAAAGAATTCCCGGCGTTACCGTCGCATCTCAAGAGGAGGCGCTCTCCACAAGAAAGGCGAGAGGAACTCCAGGGTCGTGCCACCATTCCCAGAGTCCCCCAGATGTCTCAGTCCATTCCTGGGCAACCTGTTTCTCCTGCACTGCCTCGACCTTCAAGATGAGGATCGACTCACACCACGGTGTCACGTGGGACAACCCTATGGGAAAGCCTCGTGAAAAGCCTCGTGGGAAAGCCTCGAGGGAAAGCCACAGATCCCTTGATCCACGCGAAGGGAAATGTGACACTGCTGCTACAGTTGGAGAGGAAAGCGCCCGTGCATGCCCCCACTCGAGACGAGGACTGACTCCCCTGGGAAGACTCCAGAAGTACCTCAAGATCCATGTCAGCACTGGAGAGGAATCCTCAGGTTCCGGCACCGACTCCACACAAGGTCTTAGGCCCCGGCATCGACGGGAGAGGAATCCTGAGAGGCCCCCGAGCTACTCGCATGGGCCCTGGCCTTCCCTGAGGCCAGCACAGCGGGTCCCTGAGGTCCCCGTCGTAAGTCGAGAGCACCTGCTGCAACTCGAGAAAATCCAGGAGGTTCTCCCCTCCAGACGAGATGAGGCCCATTACCGCTGAGGCGTCTCGAGGCTAATCACACCTAACCTCTGGAACTTCCAAAGGGTCCTTCACACCCTTGCTGCAACTCAAGAAGTTCCCCGACATACCCGTCTCCACTCGACAGGAAGCACGAGAGACCCGCCCTCATCCAGAGGAGCCCCGTTTCCGCCTCCTAGCTCGAGAGAAGGGATCCTTTCACTGCGTGTTCGGGAAAGAATTCCCGGCGTTCCCGTCGCAACTCATGAGCAGGCGCTCTCCACAGGAAAGGCGAGAGGAACTCCAGGGTCGTGCCACCATTCCCCTAGTCCCCCAGATGTCTCAGTCCATTCCAGGGAAACCTGTTTTCCCTGCACTGCCTCGACTTTCAAGCCGAGGATCGACTCACACCACGGTGGCACGTGGGACAGCCATGTGGCAAAGCCTCATGGGAAAGCCTCGTGGGAAAGCCTTGAAGGAAAGCCACTGATCTCTTGATCCACGCGAATGGAAGCGTGACACTGATGCTGCAGCTCGGGAGGAAAGCGCACGTGCAAGCCCCCACTCGAGACAAGGACCGACTCCCCTGGGGAGACTCCAGAAGTATCCCAAGGTTCATGTCAGTACTGGAGAGGAAGCCTCAGGAGCAGGCACCGACTACACAAGGTCCTAGGCCCCGGCATCGACTGGACAGGAATCCCGTGATGCCCCGGAGAAACTCGCATGGGGAATGGCCTTTCCTGAGGCCACCAGAATGCGTCCCTGAGGTCCCCGTCTTAAGTCGAGAGCACCTGCCGCATCTCGAGAAAATCCAGGAGGTTCCCCCTCCAGGCGAGATGAGGCCCATTTCTGTTGAGGCGTCTCGAGGCTAATAACACCGAGCCTCTAGAACTTCCAAAGGGTCCTTCACACCCTTGCTGCAACTCAAGAAGTTTCCCGACATACCCGTCTCCACGGGAAAGGAAGCACGAGAGTCCCGCCCACATCCAGAGGAACCCCGTTTCCGCCTCATACCTCGACAGGAGGGATCCTTTCCCTGCGTGGTCGGGAAAGAATTCCCGGCATTCCCGTCGCATCTCAAGAGGATGCGCTCTCCACAGGAAAGGCGAGAGGAACTCCAGGGTCGTGCCACCATTCCCAGAGTCCCCCAGATGACTCAGTCCATTCCAGGGAAACCTGTTTTCCCTGCACTGCCTCGAATTTCAAGCCGAGGATCGACTCACAACACGGTGGCACGTCGGACAGCCCTGTGGGAAAGCCTCGAGGGAAAGCCACAGATCATTTGATCCACGCGAAGGGAAGAGTGACACTGCTGCTACAGCTCAGGAGGAAAGCGCACCTGTATGCCCCTACTCGAGACGTGGACTGACTCACCTGGGGAGACTCCAGAAGTACCCCAAGATCCATGACAGCACTGGAGAGGAATCCTCACGTTCCGGTACTGACTCCACACAAGGTGTTAGTCCCCGGCATGGAAGGGAGAGGAATCCCGAGAGGCCCCCGAGCAACTCGCATGGGGACTGGCCTTTCCTGAGGCCACCAGAGCGGGTCCCCCCATCGTAAGTCGAGAGCACTTCCAAAACTCGAGAAAATCCAGGAGATCAGCCGTCCATGCGAGATGAGGCCCATTTCCACTGAGGCGTCCGAGGCTAATCACAACTAACCTGTGGAACTTCCAAAGGGTCCTTCACACCCTTGCTGCAACTCAAGAAGTTCCCCGATATACCCGTCTCCGCTCGAGAGGAAGCACGAGAGTCCCGCCCATATCCAGAGGAGCCCCGATTCCGCCTCCTAGCTCGAGAGGAGGGATCCTTTCCCTGCGTGGTTTGGAAAGAATTCCCGGCGTTCCCGTCGCATCTCAAGTGGAGGCGATCTCCACAGGAAAGGCAAGAAGAACTCCAGGGTCCTGCCACCATTCCCAGAGTCCCCCAGATGTCTCAGTCCATTCCAGGGAAACCTGTTTTCCCTGCACTGCCCTGACTTTCAAGCCGAGGATCAACTCACACAACGGTGGCACGTGGGACAGCCCTGTGGGAAAGCCTTGTGGAAAGCCTCTAGGGTAAGCCTCGAGGGAACGCCACAGATCCCTTGATCCACGCGAAGGGAAGCGGGACACTGTTGCTACAGCTCGGAAGGAAAGCGCACGTGCATGCCCCCACTCGAGACGAGGACTGACTCCCCTGGGTGACTCCAGAACTACCCCAAGATCCATCTCAGCACTGGAGAGGAATGCTCAGGTTCCGGCACCGACTCCACACAAGATCTTAGGCCCCGGCATCGACGGGAGAGGAATCCCGAGAGGCCCCCGAGCAACTTGCATGGGGACTGGCCTTTCCTGAGGCCATCAGAGCGGGTCCCTGAGGTCCCCGTCGAAAGTCGAGAACCCCTCCGCAACTCGAGAAAATCGAGGAGGTTCTCCCCTCCAGGCGAGATTGGGCCCATTTGTGCTGAGGCGTCTCGTGGCTAATCACACCTAACCTCTGGAACTTCCAAAGGGTCCTTCACACCCTTGCTGCAACTCAAGAAGTTCCCCGACATACCCGTCTCCACTCGAGAGGAAGCACGAGAGTTCCGCCAATATCCAGAGGAGACCCGTTTCCGCCTCCTAGCTCGAGAGGAGGGATCCTTTCCCTGCGTGGTGGGGAAAGAATTTCCTGCGTTCCCGTCGCATCTCAAGAGAAGGCGCTCTCCACAGGAAAGGCGAGAGTAACTCCAGGATCGTGCCACCATTCCCAGAGTCCCCCAGATGTCTCAGTCCATTCCAGGGAAACCTGTTTTCCCTGCACTGCCTCGACTTTCAAGCCGAGGATCGACTTACACCACTGTGGCACGTGGGACAGCCCTGTGGGAAACGCTCGTGGGAAAGCCTCCTGGGAAAGCCTCGTGGGAAAGCCTCGTTGGAAACCCTCAAGCGAAAGCCACAGATAACTTGTTCCATGCGAAGGGAAGCGTGACACTTCTGCTATAGCTCGGGAGGAAAGCGCACGTGCATGCCCCCACTGGAGACGAGGACTGACTCCCCTGGGGAGACTCCAGAAGTACCCCAGGATCCATGTCGGCACGGGAGAGGAATCCTCAGGTTCCGACACCGACTCCACACAAGATCTTAGGCCCCGGCATTGATGGGAGGAATCCCGAGAGGCCTACGAGCAATTCGCATGGGGACTGGCCTTTCCTGAGTCCACCAGAGCGGGTCCTTGAGGTCCCCGTCGTAAGTCGAGAGCACCTGCCGCAACTCGAGAAACTCCAGGAGGTTCTCCCCTCCAGGCGAGAAGAGGCCCTTTTCCCCTGATGCGTCTCGAGTCTAATCACACCTAACCTCTGGAACTTCCAAAGGGTCCTTCACACCCTTGCTTCAACTCAAGAAATTCCCGACATATCCGTCTCCACTCGAGAGGAAGCAGGAGAGTCCCACCCACATCTAGAGGAGCCACTTTTCCGCCTCCTAGCTCGAGAGGAGGGATCCTTTCCCTGTGTGGTTGGGAAAGAATTCCCGGCGTTCCCGTCGAATCTCAAGAGGAGGCGCTCTCCATAGGAAAGGCGAGAGGAACTCCAGGGTCGTGCCACCATTCCCAGAGTCCCCCAGATGTCTTAGTCCATTCCAGGGAAACCTGTTTTCCCTGCACTGCCTTGACTTTCAAGCCGAGGATCGACTCACACCACGTTGGCACATGGGACAGCCCTGTGTGACAGCCTCGTGGGAAATGCTCGTGGGAAAGCCTCAAGCGAAAGTCACAGATCCCTTGATCCACGCCTATGGAAGCGTGACACTGCTGCTACACCTCGGGAGGAAAGCGCACGTGCATGCCCCCACTGGAGACGAGGACTGACTCCCCTGGGGAGACTCCAGAAATACCCCAAGATCCATGTCGGCACTGGAGATTAATCCTCAGGTTCCGGCACCGTCTCCACACAAGGTCTTTGGCCCCGGCATCGAAAGGAGAGGAATCCCGAGAGGCCCCGAACAACTCGCATGGGGACTGGCCTTTCCTGAGGCCACCAGAGCGGGTCCCGGAGGTCCCCATCATAAGGCGAGAGCACCTGCCGCAACTCGAGGAAATTCAGGAGGTTCTCCCCTCCAGGCGAGATGAGGCCCATTTCCGCTGAGGCGTCTCGTGTCTAATCACACCTAACCTCTGGAACTTCCAAAGGGTCCTTCACACCCTTGCTGCAACTCAAGAAGTTCCCCGACATACCGTCTCCACTCCAGAGGAAGCACGAGAGTCCCACCCACATCCAGAGGAGCCCCGTTTCCTCCTCATAGCTCGAGAGGAGGGATCCTTTCCCTGCGTGTTCGGGAAAGAATTCCCGGCGTTCTCGTCGCAACTCAAGAGGAGGCGCTCTCCACAGGAAAGGCGAGAGGAACTCCAGGGTCGTGCCACCATTCCCAGAGTCCCCCAGATGTCTCAGTCCATTCCAGGGAAACCTCTTTTCCCTGCACTGCCTCGACGTTCAAGCCGAGGATCGACTCACACCACGGTGGTACGTGGGACAGCCCTGTGGGAAAGCCTCGTGGGAAAGCCTCATCGGAAAGCCTCGAGGGAAAGACCCTGATCCCTTGATCCACGCGAAGGGAAGTGTGACACTGCTGCTACAGCTCGGGAGGAAAGCGCACATGCATGCCCCCACTAGAGATGAGCACTGACTCCCCTGGGGAGACACCAGAAGCCCCCAAGATACATGTCAGCACTGGAGAGGAATCCTCAGGTTCCGGCACCGACTCCACACAAGGTCTTAGGCCCCGGCATTGACGGGAGAGGAAACCTGAGAGGCCCCCGAGCAACTCGCATGGGGACTGGCCTTTCCTGAGGCCACCAAAGCGGGGCCCTGAGGTCCCCGTCGTAAGTCAAGAGCACATGCCGCAACGCTAGGAAATCCAGGAGGTTCTCCCCTGCAGGCGAGATGAGGCCCATTTCCGCTGAGGCATCTCGAGGCTAATCACACCTAACCTCTGGAACTTCCAAAGGGTCCTTCACACCCTTGCTGCAACTCAAGAAGTTCCCCGACATATCCGTCTCCACTCGAGAGGCAAGCACGATTGTCAAGCCCACATCCAGAGAAGCCCCTTTTCCGCCTCCTAGCTCGAGAGGAGGGATCCTTTCCCTGCGTGGTCGGGAAAGAATTCCCAGCGTTCCTGTAGCATCTCAAGAGGAGGCGCTCTCCACAGGAAAGGCGAGAGGAACTCCAGCGTCGTGCCACCATTCCCAGAGTCCCCCAGATGTCTAAGTCCATTCCAGGGAAACCTGTTTTCCCTACACTGCCTCGACTTTCAATCCGAGAATCGACTCACACCACGGTGGCACGTGGGACAGCCCTGTGGGAAAGCCTCGTGGGAAAGCCTCGTGGGAAAGCCACATATCCCTTGATCCACGCCTATGGAAGCGTGACACTGCTGCTACAGCTCGGGAGGAAAGCCCACGTGCATGCCCCCACTCGAGACGAGGACTGACTCCCCTGGGGTGACTCCAGAAGTACCGCAATATCTATGTCAGCACTGGAGAGGAATCCTCAGGTTCTGGCACCGATTACACACACGGTCTTAGGCCCCGGCATCAACGGGAGAGGAATCCCGAGAGGCCCCCGAGCAACTGGCATGGGGACTGGCCTTTCCTGAGGCCACCAGAGAGGGTCACTGAGGTCCCTGTCGTAAGTCCAGAGCAAATGCTGGAACTCCAGAAAATCCATGAGGTTACCCCTCCAGGCGAGATGACGCCCATTTCCGCTGAGGCGTCTCCAGGCTAATGACACCTAAACTCTGGAACTTCCAAAGGGTCCTTCACACCCTTGCTGCAACTCAAGAAGTTCCCCGACATTCCCGTCTCCACTCGAGAGGAAGCACGAGAGTACCGCACACATCCAGAGGAGCCCCTTTTCCGCCTCCTAGCTCGAGAGGAGGGATCCTTTCCCTGCGTGGTCGGGAAAGAATTCCTGGCATTCCCGTCGGATCTCATGGGGAGGCGCTCTCCACAAGAAAGGAGAGATGAACTCCAGGGTCGTGCCACCATACCCAGAGTCCCCCAGATGTCTCAGTCCATTCCAGGGAAAACTCTTTTCCCTGCACTGCCTCGACTTTCACGCTGAGGATCGACTCACAAAACGGTGGCACGTGGGACAGCGCTGTAGCAAAGCCTCGTGGGAAAGACTCGAGGAAAGCCTCGAGGGAAAGAAACAGATCCCATGATCCACGCGAAGGAAAGCGTGACACTGCTGCTACAGCTCGGGAGGAAAGCACACGTGCATGCACCCACTCGAGACAAGGACTGACTGCCCTGGGGAGACTCCAGAAATACCCCCAAGATCCATGTCAGCACTGGAGAGGAATCCTCAGGTTCCGGCACCGACTCCACACAAGGTCTTAGGCCTCAGCATCGACAGGAGAGGAATCCCGAGAGGCCCCCGAGCAACTCGCATGGGGACTGGCCTTTCCTGAGGCCACCAGAGCGGGTCCCTGAGGTCCCCGTTGTCAGTCGAGAGCACCTGCCGCAACTCGAGAAAATCCAGGAGGTTCTCCCCTCCAGGCGAGATGAGGCCCATTTCCGCTGAGGCGTCTCGAGTCTAATAACAATTAACATCTGGAACTTCCAAAGGGTCCTTCACACCCTTCTGCAACTCAAGAAGTTCCCCGACATACCCGTCTCCACTCGAGAGGAAGCACGAGAGTCCCGCCCACATCCAGAGGAGCCCCGTTTCCACCTCCTAGCTTGAGAGGAGGGATCCTTTCCCTGCGTGTTCGGGAAAGAATTCCCGGCGTTCCCGTCGCATCTCAAGAGGAGGCGCTCCCACAGGAAAGGCGAGAGGATCTCCAGGGTCGTGCCAAATTCCCAGAGTCTCCCAGATGTCTCAGTCCATTCCAGAGAAACCTTTTTCCCTGCACTGCCTCGGCTTTCAAGCCGAGGATCCATTTACGCCACGGTGGCACGTAGGACATCCCTGTGGGAAAGCCTCGAGGGAAAGCATCGTGAAAAAGCCTCCAGGGAAAGCCTCGAGGGAAAGCCACAGATCCCTTGATCCACGCGAAGGGAAGCGTGACACTGCTGCTACAGCTCGGGAGGAAAGCGCATGTGCATGCCCCCACTCGAGACGAGGACTGACTCCCCTGGGGAGACTCCAGAAGTACCCCAAGATCCATGTCAGCACTGGAGAGGAATCCTCAGGTTCCGGCACCCACTCCACACAAGGTCTTAGGCACCGGCATCGACGGGAGAGGAACCCCAAGAGGCCCCGGAGAAACTCGCATGGGGACTGGCCTTTCCTGAGGCCACCAGAGCGGGTCCCTGAGGTCCCCGTCGTAAGTCGAGATCACCTGCCGCAACTCGAGAATATCCAGGAGGTTCTCCCCTCCAGGCGAGATGAGGCCCATTTCCTCTGAGGCGTCTCAGGCTAATCACACCTAACCTCTAGAACTTCCAAAGGGTCCCTCACACCCTTGCTACAACTCAAGAAGTTCCCCGACATACCCGTCTCCACTCGAGAGAAGGCACGAGAGTCCCGCCCACATCCAGAGGAGCACCGTTTCCGGCTCCTAGCTCGAGAGGAGGGATCCTTTCTCTGCGTGGTCGGGAAAGAATTCCCGGCGTTCCCGTCGCATCTCAAGAGGAGGCGCTCTCCACAGGAAAGGCGAGAGGAACTGCAGGGTCGTGCCACCATTCCCAGAGTCCCACAGATGTCTCAGTCCATTCCAGGGAAACCTGTTTTCCCTGCACCGCCTCGACATTCAAGCCGAGGATCGACTGACACCACGGTGGCACGTGGGACAGCCATGTGGGAAAGCCTCGTGGGAAAGCCTCGTGGGAAAGCCACAGGGACCCGCTCTGGTGGCCTCAGGAAAGGCCAGTCCCCATGCGAGTTGCTCGGGGGCCTCTCGGGATTCCTCTCCCTTCGATGCAGGGGCCTAAGAACTTGTGTGGAGCCGGTGCCTGAACCTGAAGATTCCTCTCCAGAGGTGACATGGATCTGGGGGTACTTCTGGAGTCTCCTCAGTGGAATCAGTCCTCGTCTGGAGTGGGGGCATGCACGTGCTCTTTCCTCCCGATCTGTAGCAGCAGTGTCACGCTTCCCTTCGTGTGGATCAAGGGATCAGGGGCTTTCCCTCGAGGGTTTTCCAGGAGGCTTTCCCACGAGGCTTTCCCACAGGGCTGTCCAAAGTGCCACTGTGGTGTGAGTCGATCCTCGGCTTGAAAGTCGAGGCACTGCAGGGAAAACTGGTTTTCCTGGAATGGACTGAGACATCTGGGGGACTCTGGGAATGGTGGCACGACCCTGCAGTTCCTCTCGCCTTTCCTGTGGAGAGCACCTCCTCTTGAGATGCGACGGGAAGGCCGGGAATTCTTTCCCGACCATGCAGGGAAAGGATCCCTCCCCTCGAGCTAGGAGGCGGAAACGGGGCTCCTCTGGATGTGGGCGGGACTCTCGTGCTTCCTCTCGAGCTGGAGACGTGTATGTCGGGGATCTTCTTGAGTTGCAGCAAGGGTGTGAAGGACCCTTTGGAAGTTCCAGGTGATAGGTGTGATTAGCCTTGAGACGCCTCAGCGGAAATGGGCCTCATCTCGCCTGGAGGGGAGAACCTCATGGATTTTCTCGAGTTGTGGCAGGTGCTCTCGACTTACGACGGGGACCTCAGGGACCCGCTCTGGTGGCCTCAGGAAAGGCCAGTCCCCATGCGAGTTGTTCGGGGTCTTCTCGGGATTCCTCTCCCGTCGATGCTGGGGCGTAAGACCTTGTGTGGAGTCAGTGCCGGAACCTGAGGATCCCTCTCCAGTGCTGACATGGATCTTGGGAAACTTCTGGAGTCTCCCCAGGGGAGTCAGTCCTCGTCTCGAGTGGGGGCATGCACGTACGCTTTCCTCCCGATCTGTAGCAACAGTGTCGCGCTTCCCTTCGCGTGGATCAAGGGATCAGGGGCATTCCCACGAGGCTTTCCCTCAGAGCTGTCCTACGTTCCACCGTGGTGTGTGTCGATCCTCGGCTTGAAAGTCGAGGCAGTGCAGGGAAAACAGGTTTCCCTGGAATGGACGGAGATATCTGGGGGACTCTGGGAATGGTGGTACGACCCTGGAGTTCCTCTCGCCTTTCCTGTGGAGAACGCCTCCTCTAGAAGCGACGGTAATGCCGGGAATTCTTTCCCGACCACGCAGGGAAAGAATCCCTCCTCTCGAGCTAGGAGGCGTAAACGGGGCTCCTCTGTATGTGGGCAGAAATTTCGTGCTTCCTCTTGAGTGGAGACGGGTATGTCGGGGATCTTCTTGAGTTGTAGCAAGGGTGTGAAGGACCCTTTCGAAGTTACAGAGGTTAGGTGTGATTAGCCTCGTGACGCCTCAGCGGAAATGGGCCTCATCTCGCCTGGAGGGGAGAACCTCCAGGATTTTCTCTTGTTGCGGCAGGTGCTCTCGACTTTCGACGGGGACCTCCGGCACCCGCTCTGGTGGCCTCCGGAGAGGCCAGTCCCCATGCTACTTGCTCGGGGGCCACACGGGATTCCTCTCCCGTCGATGCTGGGGCCTAAGACCTTGTGTGAAGTAAGTGCTGGAACCTGAGGATTCCTCTCCAGTGCTGACGTGGATCTGGTGTACTTCTGGAGTCTCCCCAGTGGAGTCAGTCCTCGTCTCGAGTGGGGGCATGCACGTGCTATTTCCTTCCGAGCTGTAGCAGCAGTGTCGCGCTTCCCTTCGCGTGGATCTAGGGATCTGTGTCTTTCCCTCGAGGCTTTCCCACGAGGCTTTTCCACAGGGCTGTCCCACGTGCCACCGTGGAGTGAGTCGATCCTCGTCTTGAAAGTCGACGAAATGCAGGGAAAACATGTTTCCCTGTAATGGACAGAGACATCTGGGGGACTCTGGGAATGGTGGCACGACACTGGATTTCCTCTCGCCTTTCATGTGGAGAGCGCCTCCTCTTGAGATGCGACGGAAACCCCGGGAAATCTTCCCCGACAACGCAGGCAAAGGATCCCTCCTCTCGAGCTAGGAGGCGGAAACAGGAATCCTCTGGATGTGGGCGGGACTCTCGTGCTTCCTCTCGAGTGGAGACGGTATGTCGGGGAACTTCTTGAGTTTCAGCAAGGGTGTGAAGGACCCTTTGGAAGTTCCAGAGGTTAGGTGTGATTAGCCTCGATACGCCTCAGCGGAAATGGGCCTCATCTCGCCTGGAGGGGAGAACCTCCTGTATTTTCTCGAGTTGCGGCAAGTGCTCTCGACTAACGACGGGGACCCCAGGTACCCGCTCTGGTGGGCTCAGGAAAGGCCAGTCCCATGCGAGCTGCTCGGGGGCCTCTTGGGATTCCTCTCCCGTCGATTCCGGGGCCTAAGACCTTGTGTGAAGTAGGTGCCGGAACCTGAGGATTCCTCTCCAGTGCTGACATGGATCTTGGGGTACTTCTGGAGTCTCCCCAGTGGAGTCAGTCCTCGTCTCGAGTGGGGGCATGCACGTTCGCTTTCCTCCCGAGCTGTGTCAGCAGTTTCACGGTTCCCTTCGAGTGGATCAAGGGATCTGTGGCTTTCGCTCGAGGCTTTCCCACGAGGCTTTCCCACGAGTCTTTCCCACAGGGCTGTGCCACGTGCCACCGTGGTGTGAGTCGATCCTCAGCTTGAAAGGCGAGGCAGTGCAGGGAAAACAGGTTTCCCTGGAATGGACTGAGACATCTGGGGGACTCTGGGAATGGTGGCACGACCCTGGAGTTCCTCTCGCCTTTCCTGTGGAGAGCGCCCCTCTTGAGATGCGACGGGAACGCCGGGAAATTCTTTCCCGAATACGCAGGGAGAGGATCCCTCCTCTCGAGCTAGGAGGCGGAAACAGGGCTCCTTTGGATGTAGGCGGAACTCTCCTGCTTCCTCTCGAGTGGAAACGCGTATGTTGGGGAACTTCTTGAGTTGCATCAAGGGTTTGATGCACCCTTTGGAAGTTCCAGAGGATACATGGATTAGCCTCGACACGCTTCAGCGGAAATGGGCCTCATCTCGCCTGGAGGGGAGAACCTCCTGGATTTCTCGAGTTGCCGAAGGTGCTCTCGACTTACGACGGGGACCTCAGCGACCCGCTCTGGTGGCCTCAGGAAAGGTTAGACCCCATGCGAGTTGCTCAGGGGCCTCTCGGGATTCCTCTCCCGTCAATGTCGGTACCTAAGACCTTGTGTGGAGTCGGTGCCGGAACCTGAGGATTCCTCTCCAGTGCTGACATGGACTTTGGGGTACTTCTGGGGTCTCCCCAGGGAAGTCAGTCCTCGTCTCTTTGGGGGCATGCACCTGCGCTTTCCTCCCAAGCTGTAGCAGCAGTGTCACGCTTCCCTTCTCGAGGATCAAGGGATCTGTGGCTTTCCCTCGAGGCTTTCCCACCAGGCTTTCCAACGAGGCTTTCCCACAGGGCTGTCCCACGTGGCCACCGTTTAGTGAGTCGATCCTCGGCTTGAAAGTTGAGGTAGGACAGGGAAAACAGGTTTCCCTGGAATGGACTGAGATTTCTGGGGGACTCTATTAACGGTGGCACGACCCTGGAGTTCCTCTCGCCTTTCCTGTGGAGAGCGCCTCTTCTTGAGATGCGACGGGAACGCCGGGAATTCTTTCCCGACCACTCAGGGAAAGGATCCTTCCTCTCGAGCTAGGAGGGAGAAACGGTGCTCCTCTGGATGTGGGCGGTACTCTCGTCGTGCTTCCTCTCGAGTGGAGACGGGTATGTCGGGGAACTTCTTGAGTTGCAGCAAGGGTGTGAAGGACCCTTTGGAAGTTCCAGGTGTTAGATGTGATTAGCCTCGTGACGCACGGCGGAAAGGAGCCTCATCTCGCCTGGAGGGGAGAACCTCCTGGATTTTCTCGAGGTACGGCAGGTACTCTCGACTTACGACGGAGACCTCAGGGACCCGCTCTGGTGGCCTCAGGAAAGGCCAGTCCCCATGCGAGTTGCTCGGGGGCCTCTCGGGATTCCTCTCCCGTCGATGCCGGGGCCTAAGACCTTGTGTGGAGTCGGTGCCGGAACCTGAGGATTCCTCTCCAGTGCTGACATGGATCTTGGGGTTCTTCTGGAGGCTCCCCAGGGGAGTCAGTCCTCGTCTCGAGTGGGGGCATGCACGTGTGCTTTCCTTCCGAGCTGTAGCAGCAGTGTCACGCTTCCCTTCGCGTGAATCAAGGGATCTGTGGCTTTCCCTCGAGGCTTTCCCAGGAGGGATTCCCACGAGTCTTTCCCACAGGTCTGTCCCACGTGCCACCGTGGTGTGTGTCGATCCTCGGCTTGAAAGTCGAGGCAGTGCGGGGAAATCACGATTCCCTCGAATGGACTGAGACATCTGGGGGACTCTAGGAATGGTGGCACGACCCTGGAGTTCCTCTCGCCATTCCTGTGGAGAGCGCCTCCCCTTGAGATGCGACGGAACGCTGGGAATTCTTTCCCGAACACGCAGGGAAAGGATCCCTCCTCTCGAGCTATGAGGCGGAAACGGGGCTCCTCTGGATGTGGCGGGACTCTCGTGCTTCCTCTCGAGTGGAGACGGATATGTCGGGGAACTTGTTGAGTTGCAGCAAGGGTGTGAAGGACCCTTTGGAAGTTCCAGAGGTTAGGTGTGATTAGCCTCGAGACCCTCAGTGGAAATGGGCCTCATCTCGCCTGGAGGGGAGAACCTCCTGGATTTTCTCGAGTTGTGGCAGGTGCTCTCGAGTTATGACGGGGACATCAGGGACCCTTTCTGGTGGCCTCAGGAAAAGCCAGACGCCATGCGAGTTGCTCGGGGGGCCTCTTGGGATTCCTCTCCCGTAGATGAAGTCGCCTAAGACCTTGTGTGGAGTCGGTGCCGGAACCTGAGGATTCCTCTCCAGTGCTTACATGGATCTTGGGGTACTTCTGGAGTCTCCCAGGTGAGTCAGTCCTCATATCTATTGGGGGCATGCATGTGCAATTTCCTCCCGAGCTGTAGCAGCAGTGTCACTCTTCCCTTCGCGTGGATCCAGGAATCTGTGGCTTTCCTTGGAGGCTTTCCCACGAGGCTTTCCCACGAGGCTTTCCACGACGTTTTCCCACTGGGCTGTCCCACGTACCACCGTGGTGTGAGTCGATCCTCGGCTTCAATGTCGAGGCAGTGCTGGGAAAACTAGTTTCCCTGTTATGGACTGAGCATCTGGGGGGACTCTGTGAATAGTGGCACGACCCAGGAGTTCCTCTCGCCTTTCTGTGGTGAGCGCCTCCACTTGAGATGCGACGGGGATCGCCGGGATTCCTTTCTCGACCACACAGGAAATGAATCCCTCCTCGGGAACTATGAAGCCGGAAACGGGGCTCCTCTGGATGTGGGTGGGACTCTCGTGCTTTCCTCTCGATTGGAAACGGGTATGTCGAGGAACTTCTTGTGTTGCAGCAAGGGTGTTAAGGACCCTTTGGAAG
>NW_017212038.1:0-17043 GCF_001704415.2 Capra hircus
ACTGGCCTTTCTGAGTTCACCAGAGCGTGCCCTGGAGATACCCGCCCAAGGGGACAGTGTACACCTAACCTCTGGAACTTCCAAAGGGTCCTTCACACCCTTGCTGCAACTCAAGAAGTTCCCCGACATACCAGTCTCCACTCAAGAGGAAGCACGAGGGTCCCGCCCACATCCAGAGGAGCCTGGTTTCCACCTCATAGCTCGAGATGAGGGATTCTTTTCCTGCTTCCTCTGGAAAGAATTCCCGCTTTCCCGTCGCATATCAAGAGGAGGCGCTCTCAACAGGAAAGGGAGATAAACCCCAGTGTCGTGCCACAATTCCAAGGGACCCCCACATGTCTCAGTCCATTCCAGAGGAACTTGTTTTCCCTTCACTGCCTCTACTTTCATGCCGAGGATCCACTCACTCCACTATGGCACGTGGGACAGCCCTGTGGGAAAGCCTCGTCGGAAAGCCTCAAGGGAAAGCTACAGATCCCTTGATCCACGCGACGGGAAGTGTGACACTGCTGCTACAGTTCGTGAGGAAAGCTCACGTGCATGCCCCCACACGAGATGAGCACTGACTCCCCAGGGGAGACTCCAGAAGTACGCCAAGATCCATGTCAGTACTGGGGAGGAATCCTCAGGTTCCGGCCCCGACTCCACACAAGGTCTTAGGCCCCAACATCGACGGGAGAGGAATCCCGAAAGGCCCCTTGCAACTCCCATGGGCACTGGCCTTTCCTGAGGCCACCAGAGCGGGTCCCTGAGGTCCCCGTCGTAACTCGAGAGACCCTGCCCAACTCTAGAAAATCCAGGAGGTTCTCCCCTCCAGGCGAGATGAGGCCCATTTCCTCTGAGGCGTCTGGAGGCTCATCACACCTAAACTCTGGAAATTCATAAGGGTCCTTGCTGCAACTCAAGAAGTTCCCCGACATACCCGTCTCCACTCGAGAGGAAGCACGAGGGTCCCGCCCAAATCCAGAGGAACCCCGTTTCCGCCTGGCAGCTCGAGATGAGAGATCCTATCCTGCTTAGACAGGAAAGATTTTTCGGCATTCCCAAGGCATCTCAAGAGTAAGGGCTCTCAATAGGAAAGGCGAGAGGAACTCCAGGGTCGTGCCACCATTCCAAGAGTCCCCCAGATGTGTCAGTCCATTTCAGAGGAACCTGTTTTCCCTGCACTGCCTTGACTTTCACGCCGAGTATCGACTCACACCATGGTGGCACGTGGGACCGCCCTGTGGGAAAGCCTCGTGGGAAAGCCTCGAGGAAAGCCACAGATCCCTTGATCCCCGCGACGGGAAGCTTGACATATCTGCTACACTGTCCCTGAGGTCACGGTCGTATGTCGAGAGCACCTGCTGCAACTCGAGAAAATCCAGGAGGTTCTCTGCTCCAGTCGAGATGAGGCCCATTTTCTCTGCGGTGTCTCGACAGTAATCACACCTAAACTCTGGAATTTCCAAAGGGTCCTACACACCCTTGCTACAAGTCAAGAAGTTCCCTGACATACCCGTCTCCACTCCAGAGGAAGCACGAGGGTCCAGCCACCTCCAGAGGAGGTCCGTTTCCGCCTCCAAGCTCGAGATGAGGGATCCTTCCCTGCTTCCTCGGGAAAGAATTCCCGACGTTTCCGACGCATCTCAAGAGGAGGCGCGCTGCACAGGAAAGGCGAGAGGAACTCATGGGTCGTGCCACCATTCCAAGAGTCCCCCAGATGTCTCAGTCCATTCCAGAGGATCCTGCTTTCCCTGCACTGCTTCGACTTTCACGGCGAGGATCGGTGGCAGAGGCGAGGATCGCGGTGGTATGGGGGAGAGCCCTGTGGGAAAGCCTCGTCTGAAAGCCTCGAGGGAAAGCCACAGATCCCTTGATCCACGCGATGGGAAGCGTGACACTGCTGCTACAGCACGGGAGGAAAGCGCACGTGCATGCCCCCACTCGAGACGAGGCCTCACTCCCTTGTGGAGACTCCAGAAGTACCCCAAAATCCATGTCAGCACTGGAGAGGAATCCTCAGGTTCCGGCCCCATCTCCACACAAGGTCTTAGGCCCCGGCATCGACGGGAGAGGAATCACGAGAGGCCCCCTAGCAACACGCATGATGACTGGCCTTTCCTGCGGCCGCCAGAGTGGGTCCCTGAAGTCCCCGTCATAACTTGAGAGCACCTGCTGAAACTCGAGAATATCCAGGAGCCTCTCCATTCCAGGCGACATGAGGCCCATTTCCGCTGAGGCATCTCGAGACTAAACACACCTAACCTCTGGAACTTCCAAAGGGTCCTTCACACCCTTGCTGCAACTCAAGAAGTTCCCCGACATACCCGTCTCCACGTGAGAGGAAGCACGAGAGTCCCGCCCACATCCAGAGGAGCCCCGTTTCCGCCTCCTAGCTCGAGAGGAGGGATCCTTTCCCTGCGTGGTCAGGGAAAGAATTCCCGGCGTTCCCGTCGGATCTCAAGAGGAGGCGCTCTCCACAGGAAAGGCGAGAGGAACTCCAGGGTCGTGCCACCATTCCCAGAGTCCCCCAGATGTCTCAGTCCATTCCAGGGAAACCTGTTTTCCCTGCACTGCCTCGACTTTCAAGCCGAGGATCGACTCACACCACGGTGGCACGTGGGACAGCCCTGTGGGAAAGCCTCGTGGGGAAGCCTTGAGGGAAAGCGACAGATCCCTTGATCCACGCGAAGGGAAGCGTGACACTGCTGCTACAGCTCGGGAGGAAAGCGCACGTGCATGCCCCTACACCAGATGAGGACTGACTTCGCTGGGAGACTCGAGAAATACTCCAAGATCCATGTCAGCACTGGAGAGGAATCCTGAAGTTTCGGCACGGACTCCACACAATGTCTTAGACCCTAGCATCGACGGGAGAGGAATCCCGAGAGGCCCCGAGCAACTCGCATGGGACTGGCCCTTCCTGAGGCCACCAGAGCGGGTCCCTGAGGTCCCCGTCGTAAGTCGAGAGCACCTGCCGCAGCTCGAGAAAATCCAGGAGGTTCTCCCTCCAGGCGAGATGAGGACCATTTCCGCTGACGCATCTCGACGCTAATCACACCTAACTTCTGGAAATTCCAAAGGGTCCTTCACACCCTAGCTGCAACCCAAGAAGATCCCCGGCATACCCGTCTCCACTCGAAGGAAGCACGAGAGTCCCGCCCACATCCAGAGGAGCCCCGTTTCCACCTCATAGCTCGAGAAGGGATCCTTTCCCTGCGTGGTCGGGAAAGAATTCCCGGCGTTCCCGTCGCATCTCCAGATGAGGCGCTCTCCACAGGAAAGGCGAGAGGAACTCTAGGGTCGTGCCACCATTCCCAGAGTCGCCCAGATGTCTCTGTCCATTCCAGGGAAAACTGTTTTCCCTGCACTGCCTCGACTTTCAAGCGGAGCATCGACTAACACCACGGTGGCACGTAGGACAGCCCTGTGGGAAAGCCTCGTGGGAAAGCCTGGGAAAGAAAGCCTCGAAAGGGAAAGCCTCGAGGGAAAGCCACAGATCCCTTGATCATGCGAAGGGAAGCGTGACCCTGCTGCTACAGCTCGTGAGGAAAGCGCACCTGCATGCCCCCACTCCAGACGAGGACTGACTCCCCTAGGGAGACTCCAGAAGTACCCCAAGATCCATGTCAGCACTGGAGAGGAATCCTCAGGTTCCGGCACCGACTCCACACAAGGTCTTAGGCCCCGGCATCGACGGAGAGGAATCCCGAGAGGCCTCCGAGCAACTCAATGGGGACTGGACTTTCCTGAGGCCACCAGAGCGGGTCCCTGAGGTCCCCGTCGTAAGTCGAGAGCACCTGCCGCATCTTGAGAAAATCTAGGATGTTCTCCCCTCCAGGCGAGATGAGGCCCATTTCCGCTGAGCCGTCTCGAGGCTAGTCACACCTGCATTCTGGAACTTCCAAAGAGTCCTTCACACCCTTGCTGCAACTCAAGAAGTTCCACGACATACCCGGCTCCACTCGACAGGAAGCACGAGAGTCCCGCCCACATCCAGAGGAGCCCCGTTTCCACCTCATAGCTCGAGAGGAGGGATCTTTTCCCTGCGAGGTCGGGAAAGAATTCCCGAGCGTTCCCGTCGCAACTCAAGAGATTTCGCTCTCCACAGGAAAGGCGAGAGGAACTCCAGGGTCGTGCCACCATTCCCAGAGTCCCCCAGATGTCTCAGTCCATTCCAGGGAAACCTGTTTTCCCTGCACTGCCTCGACATTCAAGCCGAGGATCGACTCACACCACGGTGGCACGTGGACAGCCCTGTGGGAAAGCCTTGTGGGAAAGCCTGGAGGGAAAGCCACAGCTCCCTTGATCCAGGCAAAGGGAAGCGTGACACTGCTGCTACAGCTCGGGAGGAAAGCGCACGTGCATGCCCCCACTAGAGCCTAGGACTGACTCCCCTGTGGAGACTACACAAGTACCCCAGATCCATGTCAGCCCTTGAAAGGAATCCTCAGGTTCCGGCACAGACTCCACTCAAGGTCTTAGGCCCCAGCATCGACGGGAGAGGAATCCCGAGAGGCCCCGGAGCAACTCGCATGGGGACTGGCCTTTCCTGAGGCCACCAGAGAGCGGTCCCTGAGGTCCCCGTTGTATTCGAGAGCACCTGCCGCAGCTCGTGATAATCCAGGAGGTTCTCCCCTCCAGGCGAGATGAGGACCATTTCCAGCGAGGCGTCTCGATGCTAATCACACCTAACTTCTGGAACTTCCAATGGTCCTTCACACCCTTGCTGCAACTCAAGAAGTTCCCCGACATACCCGTCTCCACTCGAGAGGAAGCACGAGAGACCCGCCCACATCCAGAGGAGCCCCGTTTCCGCCTCATAGCTCGAGAGAAGGGATCCTTTCCCTGCGTGGTCGGGAAAGAATTCCCGCCGTTCCATCGCATCTCAAGAGGAGGCGCTCTCCACAGGAAAGGCGAGAGGAACTCCAGGGTCGTGCCACCATTCCCAGAGTCCCCCAGATGTCTCAGTCCATTCCAGGGAAACCTGTTTTCCCTGCGCTGCCTCGACTTTCAAGCGGAGGATCGACTCACACCACGGTGGCCCATAGGACAGCCCTGTGGGAAAGCCTCGTGGGAAAGCCTCGTGTAAAAGCCTCAAGGGAAAGCCACAGATCCCTTGATCCACGAGAAGGGAAGCTTGACACGGCTGCTACAGCTCGGGAGGAAAGCGCACGTGCATCCCCATTCGAGACGTGGACTGACTCCTCTGGGAGACTCCAGAAGTACCCCAAGTTCCATGTCAGCACTGGGGAGGAATCCTCATGTTCGGCACTGACTCCACACAAGGTCTTAGGCCCAGCATCGACGGGAGAGGAATCCCGAGAGGCCGCCGAGCAATTCGCATGGGGACTGGCCTTTCCTGAGGCCACCACAGCGGGTCCCTGAGGTCCCTGTCGTAAGTCGAGAGCACCTGCCGCAGCTTGAGAAAATCCAGGAGGTTCTCCCCTCCAGGCGAGATGAGGCCCATTTCGGCTGAGCCGTCTCGACGCTAATCACACCTAAATTCTGGAACTTCCAAAGAGTCCTTCACCCCTTTGCTGCAACTCAAGAAGTTCCCCGACATACCCGTCTCCACTCGAGAGAAAGCACGTGAGTCCCGCCCACATCCAGAGGAGCCCCGTTTCTGCCTCTTAGCTCGAGAGGAGGGATCCTTTCCCTGCGTGGTCGGGAAAGAATTCCTTGCTTTCCCGTCGCATCTCAAGAGGAGGCGCTCTGCACAGGAAAGGCGAGAGGAACTCCAGGGTCGTGCCACCATTCCCAGATTACCCCAGATGTCTAAGTCCATTCCAGGGAAACCTGTTTTCCCTGCACTGCCTCGACTTTCAAGCCGAGGATCAACTCACACCACGGTGGCACGTGGGACAGCCCTGTGGGAAAGCCTTGTTGGAAAGCCTCGAGGCAAAGCCACAGATCCCTTGATCCACGCGAAGGTAAGCGTAACACTGCTGCTACAGCTCGGGAGGAAAGCGCACGTGCATGCCCCACTCGAGACGAAGACTGACTCCCCTGGGGAGACTCCAGAAGTACCAAAGATCCATGTCACCACTGGAGAGGAATCCTCAGGTTCCAGCACCGACTCCACACAAGGCCTTAGGCCCAGCATCGACGGGAGAGGAATCCCGAGAGGCCCCCGAGCAACTCGCATGGGGACTGGCCTTTCCTGAGGCCACCAGAGCGGGTCCCTGAGGTCCCCGTCATAAGTCGAAAGCACCTGCCGCAACTCGCGATAATCCAGGAGGTTCCCCCTCCAGGCGAGATGAGGCCCATTTCCGCTGAAGCGTCTCGAGGCTAATCACACCTAACCTCTGGAACTTCCAAAGGGTCCTTTACACCCTTGCTGCAACTCCAAGAAGTTCCCCGACATACCCGTCTCCACTCGAGAGGAAGCACGTGAGTCGCCCACATCCAGAGGAAGCCCGTTTCCGCCTCATAGCTCGAGAGGAGGGATCCTTTCCCTGCATGGTCGGGAAAGAATTCCCGGCGTTCCCCGTCGCTTCTCAAGAGGAGGCGCTCTCCACAGGAAAGGCGAGAGGAACTCCAGGGTCGTGCCACCATTCCCAGAGTCCCCCAGATATCTCAGTCCATTCCAGGGAAACCTGTTTTCCCTGCACTGCCTCGACTTTCGTTTTTTTTTTTAATTTATTTTTTTATTTTTAAATTTTAAAATCTTTAATTCTTACATGCGTTCCCAAACATGAACCCCCCTCCCACCTGCCTCCCCATAACATCTCTCTGGGTCATCCCCATGCACCAGCTCCAAGCATGCTGTATCCTGCATCAGACATTGACTGGCGATTCAATTCTTACATGATAGTATACATGTTAGAATGTCATTCTCCCAAATCATCCCACCTCTCCCTCCCTCTGAGTCCAAAAGTCCATTATACACATCTGTGTCTCTTTCCCTGTCTTGCATACAGGGTCGTCATTGCCAATCTTCCTAAATTCCATATATATGTGTTAGTATACTGTATTGGTGTTTTTCTTTCTGGCTTACTTCACTCTGTATAATCGGCTCCAGTTTCATCCATCTCATCAGAACTGATTCAAATGAATTCTTTTTTATGGCTGAGTAATACTCCATTGTGTATATGTACCACAGCTTTCTTATCCATTCATCTGCTGATGGACATCTAGGTTGTTTCCATGTCCTAGCTATTATAAACAGTGCTGCGATGAACATTGGGGTACATGTGTCTCTTTCAATTCTGGTTTCCTCGGTGTGTATGCCCAGAAGTGGGATTGCTGGGTCATAAGGTAGTTCTATGTGCAATTTTTTAAGGAATCTCCACACTGTTCTCCATAGTGGCCTGTACTAGTTTACATTCCCACCAACAGTGTAAGAGGGTTCCCTTTTCTCCACACCCTCTCCAGCATTTATTGCTTGCAGATTTTTGGATCGCAGCCATTCTGACTGGTGTGAAGTGGTACCTCATTGTGGTTTTGATTTGCATTTCTCTAATAATGAGTGATGTTGAGCATCTTTTCATGTGTTTGGTTAGCCATCCATATGTCTTCTTTGGAGAAAATGTCTATTTAGTTCTTTGGCCCATTTTTTTGATTGGGTCATTTATTTTTCTGGAATTGAGCTGCAGAAGTTGTTTGTATATTTTTGAGATTAGTTGTTTGTCAGTTGCTTCATTTGCTATTATTTTCTCCCATTCAGAAGGCTGTCTTTTCACCTTGCTTATATTTTCCTTTGTTGTGCAGAAGCTTTTAATTTTAATTAGATCCCATTTGTTTATTTTTGCTTTTATTTCCAGAATTCTGGGAGGTGGATCATAGAGGATCCTGCTGTGATTTATGTCGGAGAGTGTTTTGCCTATGTTCTCCTCTAGGAGTTTTATAGTTTCTGGTCTTACATTTAGATCTTTAATCCATTTTGAGTTTATTTTTGTGTGCGGTGTTAGAAAGTGATCTAGTTTCATTCTTTTACAAGTGGTTGACCAGTTTTCCCAGCACCACTTGTTAAAGAGATTGTCTTTTACTCCATTGTATATTCTTGCCTCCTTTGTCAAAGATAAGGTGTCCATATGTGTGTGGATTTATCTCTGGCTTTCTATTTTGTTCCATTGATCTATATGTCTGTCTTTGTGCCAGTACCATACTGTCTTGATGACTGTGGCTTTGTAGTAGATCCTGAAGTCAGGTAAGTTTGATTCCTCCAGTTCCATTCTTCTTTCTCAAGATTGCTTTGGCTATTCGAGGTTTTTTGTGTTTCCATACAAATCTTGAAATTATTTGTTCTAGTTCTGTGAAAAATGTGGCTGGTAGCTTGATAGGGATTGCATTGAATTTGTAAATTGCTTTGGGTAGTATACTCATTTTCACTATATTGATTCTTCCGATCCATGAACATGGTATATTTCTCCATCTATTAGTGTCTCTTTGATTTCTTTCATCAGTGTTTTTATAGTTTTCTATATATAGGTCTTTAGTTTCTTTAGGTAGATATATTCCTAAGTATTTTATTCTTTTCGTTGCAATGGTGAATGGAATTGTTTCCTTAATTTCTTTTTCTACTTTCTCATTATTCGTGTATAGGAATGCAAGGGATTTCTGTGTGTTGATTTTATATCCTGCAACTTTACTATATTCATTGATTAGCTCTAGTAATTTTCTGGTGGAGTCTTTAGGGTTTTCCATGTAGAGGATCATGTCATGTGCAAACAGTGAGAGTTTTACTTCTTCTTTTCCAATTTGGATTCCTTTTATTTCTTTTTCTGCTCTAATTGCTGTGGCCAAAACTTCCAGAACTATGTTGAATAGTAGCGGTGAAAGTGGACACCCCTTGTCTTGTTCCTGACTTTAGCGGAAATGCTTTCAATTTTCACCATTGAGGATAATGTTTGCTGTGGGTTTGTCATAGATAGCTTTTATTATGTTGAGGTATGTTCCTTCTATTCCTGCTTTCTGGAGAGTTTTTTATCATAAATGGATGTTGAATTTTGTCAAAGGCCTTCTCTGCATCTATTGAGATAATCATATGGTTTTTATTTTTCAATTTGTTAATGTGGTGAATTACATTGATTGATTTACGGATATTGAAGAATCCTTGCATCTCTGGGATAAAGCCCACTTGGTCATGGTGTATGATCTTTTTAATGTGTTGTTGGATTCTGATTGCTAGAATTTTGTTGAGGATTTTTGCATCTATGTTCATCAGTGATATTGGCCTGTAGTTTTCTTTTTTTGTGACATCTTTGTCAGTTTTGGTATTAGGGTGATGGTGGCCTCATAGAATGAGTTTGGAAGTTTACCTTCCTCTGCAATTTTCTGGAAGAGTTTGAGGAGGATAGGTGTTAGCTCTTCTCGAAATTTTTGGTAGAACTCAGCTGTGAAGCCTCTGGACCTGGGCTTTTGTTTGCTGGAAGATTTCTGATTACAGTTTCAATTTCCGTGCTTGTGATGGGTCTGTTAAGATTTTATATTTCTTCTGGTTCAGTTTTGGAAAATTGTACTTTTCTAAGAATTTGTCCATTTCTTCCACATTGTCCATTTTATTGGCATACAATTGCTGATAGTAGTCTCTTATGATCCTTTGTATTTCTGTGTTGTCTGTTGTGATCTCTCCATTTTCATTTCTAATTTTATTGATTTGATTTTTCTCTCTCTGCTTCTTGATGATCTGGCTAATGGTTTGTCATTTTATTTATCCTTTCAAAGAACCAGCTTTTGGCTTTGTTGATTTTTGCTATGGTCTCTTTTGTTTCTTTTGCATTTATTTCTGCCCTAATTTTAAGATTTCTTTCCTTCTACTAACTCTGGGGTTCTCCAACTCTTCCTTTCTAGTTGCTTTAGTTGTAGAGTTGGGTTATTTATTTGACTTTTTCTTGTTTCTGAGGTATGCCTGTATTGCTATGAACTTTCTTCTTAGCACTGTTTTATGTGTCCCACAGGTTTTGGGTTGTTGTGTTTTTCATTTTCATTAGTTTCTATGCATATTTTGATTCTTCTGTGATTTGTTGGTTATTCAGAAGTGTGTTGTTCAACCTCCATGTGTTGGAATTTTTAATAGTTTTTCTCCTGTAATTGAGATCTAATCTTAATGCATTATGGTCAGAAAAGATGCTTGGAATGATTTCGAGTTTTTTGAATTATCAAGTTTAGATTTATGGCCCAGGATGTGATCTATCCTGGAGAAGGTTCCATGAGCACTTGAAAAAGGTGAAATTCATTGTTTTGGGGTGAAATGTCCTATAGATATCAATTAGGTCTAACTGATCTAATGTATCATTTAAAGTTTGCGTTTCTTTGTTAATTTTCTGTTTAGTTGATCTGTCCATAGGTGTGAGTGGGGTATTAAAGTCTCCCACTATTATTGTGTTATTGTTGATTTCCCCTTTCATACTTGTTAGCATTTCTCTTACATATTGCGGTGCTCCTATATTGGGTGCATATATATTTATAATTGTTATATCTTCTTCTTGGATTGTTCCTTTGATCATTATGTAGTGGCCTTCTTTGTCTCTTTTCACAGCCTTTGTTTTAAAGTCTATTTTATCGGATATGAGTATTGCCACTCCTGCTTTCTTTTGGTCTCTGTTTGCGTGGTATATCTTTTTCCATCCCTTCACTTTCAGTCTGTATGTGTCCCTTGTTTTGAGGTGGGTCTCTTGTAAGCAGCATATAGAGGAGTCTTGTTTTTGTATCCATTCGGCCAGTCTTTGTCTTTTGGTTGGGGCGTTCAACCCATTTACGTTTAAGGTGATTATTGATAAGTATGATCCCGTTACCATTTACTTTATTGTTTTGGGCTCGGGTTTATACACCCTTTTCGTGTTTCCTGTCTAGAGGATATCCTTTAGAATTTGTTGGAGAGCTGGTTTGGTGGTGCTGAATTCTCTCAGCTTTTGCTTGTCTGTAAAGCTTTTGATTTCTCCTTCGTATTTGAATGAGATCCTTGCTGGATACAGTAATCTGGGCTGTAGGTTATTGTCTTTCATCACTTTAAGTATGTCTTGCCATTCCCTCCTGGCCTGAAGAGTTTCTATTGAAAGATCAGCTGTTATCCTTATGGGAATCCCCTTGTGTGTTATTTGTTGTTTTTCCCTTGCTGCTTTTAATATTTGTTCTTTGTGTTTGATCTTTGTTAATTTGATTAATATGTGTCTTGGGGTGTTTCGCCTTGGGTTTATCCTATTTGGAACTCTCTGTGTTTCTTGGACTTGGGTGATTATTTTCTTCCCCATTTTAGGGAAGTTTTCAACTATTATCTCCTCAAGGATTTTCTCATGATCTTTCTTTCTGTCTTCTTCTTCTGGGACTCCTATAATTCGAATGTTGGAGCGTTTCATATTGTCCTGGAGGTCTCTGAGATTGTCCTCGTTTCTTTTAATTGGTTTTTCTTGTTTCCTCTCTGATTCATTTATTTCTACCATTCTATCTTCTATTTCACTAATCCTATCTTCTGCCTCCATTATTCTACTATTTGTTGCCTCCAGAGTGTTTTTGGTCTCATTTATTGCGTTATTCATTATATTTTGACTCTTTTTTATTTCTTCTAGGTCCTTGTTAAACCTTTCTTGCATCTTCTCAATCCTTGTCTCTAGGCTATTTATCTGTGTTTCCATTTTGATTTCAAGATTTTGGATCATTTTCACTATCAATATTCGGAATTCCTTCTCCGGTAGATTCCCTACTTCTTCCTCTTTGTTTTTGGTTTGGTGGGCAACTCTCCTGTTCCTTTACCTGCTGAGTGTTCCTCTGTCTCTTCATCTTGGTTATATTGCTGCGTTTGGGGTGGCCTTTTTTATATTCTGGTAATTTGTGGAGTTCTCTTTATTATGGAGCTTCCTCACTTTGGGTGGGTTCTATCAGTGGCTTGTCAAGGTTTCCTGGTTAGGGAGGCTTGTGTTGGAGTTTTGGTGGGTGGAGCTGGGTTTCTTCTCTCTGGAGTGCAGTGGAGTGACCCGTAATGGGTTATGAGACATCAAAGGTTTTGGGATAATTTTGAGCTGCCTGTATATTGAAGCTCAGGGGAGTGTTCCTGTGTTGCTGGAGAATTTGCGTGGTATGTCTTGTTTTGGAACTTGTTGGCCCTTGGGTGGAGCTTGGTTTCGGTGTAGGTATGAAGGCATTTGATGAGCTCCTATTGCTTAATGTTCCCTGAATTCAAGAGTTCTCTAATGTTTTCAGGCTTTGGATTTAAGCTTCCTGCTTCTGGTTTTCAGTTTTATTTTTACAGTAGCCTCTAGACTTCTCCATCTATACAGCACCAATGATAAAATATCTAGGTTAAAGATGAAAAGTTTCTCCACATTGAGGGACACTCAGAGAGGTTCACTGAGTTACAAGGAGAAGAGAAGATGGAGGGGGTAGTTAGAGGTGACTGGAATGAGATGCGGTGAGATCAAGAGAGGAGAGAGCAAGCTAGCCAGTAGTCATTTCCATATGTGTGCTCTATAGTCTGGACCGCTCAGAGGTATTTACAGAGTTATACGGGGAAGAGGAGAGGGAGGAAGTAGACAGAGGTTACCAGGAGGATAAGAGAGAGGAATGAGTAGGAGAGAGACAAATCCTGCCAGTAACCAGTTCCTTAGGTGTTCTCTACCGTCTGGAACACACAGAGATTCACAGAGTTGGATAGAGAAGAGATGGGGGAGAAAGAGAGAGAGGCCACCTGGTGGAGAAAAAGGAGAGTCCAGAGGAGGAGAGAGTGGTCAAGCCAGTAATCTCGCTCTCAGGTAAACTTGGGTAGTGAAGTTTGGGTTTTTAAATGAACAAAATTGACAACAAAAATCTAAGAGCAAAGATTAAATATATCTTTTTGAAGACAATGGTCTGCTTTTCTGGTTGCCTGATGTCCTATGCCAGCCTACAGAAGTTGTTTTGTGGAGTTTGCTCGGCGTTGAAATGTTCTTTTGAGGAATTTGTGAGGGAGAAAGTGATCTTCCCGTCCTATTCGTCCGCCATCTTTCCCTCTCTGTGCCTAGACTTTCAAGCCGAGGATCGACTCACACACACAGTGGGACAGCCCTGTGGAAAGCCTCGTGGGAAAGCCTCGAGGGAAAGCCTTGAGGGAAAGCCATTGATCCCCTGATCCACTCGACGGGAATTGTGACACTGCTGCTACAGCTCGGGAGGAAAGCGCACGTGCATGCCCCGAATCGAGACGAGGACTGACTCCCCTGGGGAGACTCCAGAAGTACCCCAACATCCATGTCAGGACTGGAGAGGAATCCTCAGGTTCCGGCACCGACTCCACACAAGGTCTTAGGCCCCGGCATCGACGGGAGAGGAATCCCGAGAGGCCTCCGAGCAACTCGCATGGGACTGGCCTTTCCTGAGGCCACCAGAGCGGGTCCCTGTGGTCCCCGATGTAAGTCGAGAGCGCCTGCCGCAACTCGAGAAAATGCAGGAGGTTCTCCCCTCCAGGCGAGATGACACCCATTTCCGCTGAGGCGTCTCGAGGCTAATCACACCTAACCTCTGGAACTTCCAAAGGGTCCTTCACACCCTTGCTGCAACTCAAGAAGTTCCCCGAGATACCCGTGTCCACTCGAGAGGAAGCACGAGAGTCCCGCACACATCCGGAGGAACCCCATTTCGGCCTCATAGCTCGAGAAGAGAGATCCTATCCCTGCGTGGTCGGGAAAGAATTCCCGGCGATGCCATCGCATCTCAAGAGGAGGCGCTCTCCACAGGAAACGCGAGAGGAACTCCAGGGTCGTGCCACCATTCCCAAGGCCCCAGATGTCTCAGTCCATTCCAGGGAAACCTGTTTTCCCTGCACTGCCTCGACTTTCAAACCGAGGAGAGACTCACACCACGGTGGCACGTGGGACAGCCCTTTGGGAAAGCGTCGTGGGAAAGCCTCGTGGGAAAGCCTCGAGGGAAAGCCACTGACCCCTTGATCCACGTGAAGGGAAGCGTGACACTGTTGCTACAGCTCGGGAGGAAAGCGCACGTGAATGCCCCACTCGAGATGAGGTCTGACTCCCATGGGAGACTCCAGAAGTACCCCAAGATCCATGTCAGCACTGGAGAGGAATCCTCAGGTTCCGGCACTGACTCCTCACAAGGTCTTAGGCCCCGGCATCGACGGAGAGGAATCCCGAGAGGCCCCCGAGCAACTCGCTTGGGGACTGGCATTTCCTGAGGCCACCAGAGCGGGTCCCTGAAGTCCCCGTCGTAAGTCGAGAGCACCTGCCACAACTCGAGACAATCCAGGAGGTTCTCCCCTCCAGGCGAGATGAGGCCCATTTCTGCTGAGGCGTCTCCAGGCAAATCACACCTAACCTCTGGAACTTCCAATGGGTCCTTCACACCCTTGCTGCAACTCAAGAAGTTCCCCGACACACCCGTCTCACTCGAGAGGAAGCACGAGAGTCCCGCCCACATCCAGAGGAGCCCGTTTCCACCTCATAGCTCGAGAGGATGGATCCTTTCCCTGCGTGGTCGGGAAAGAATTCCCGGAGTTCCCGACGCATCTCATGAGGAGATGCTCTCCACAGGAAAGCCGAGAGGAACTCCAGGGTCGTGCCACCATTCCCAGAGTCCCCCAGATATGTCAGTCCATTCCAGGGAAACCTGTTTTCCCTGCACTGCCCGACTTTCAAGCCGAGATCGATTCGACTCACAGCACGGTTGCACGTGGGATATCCCTGTCCTAGTTGGAAAGCCTCGTGGTAAATCCTCTTGGGAAATCCTCAAGGGAAAGCCACAGATCCCTTGATCCACGCAACGGGAAGCCTGACACTGCTGGTACAGCTCGGGAGGAAAGTGCACGTGCATGCCCCCACCCAAGAAGAGAATCGACTCCCCAGTGGAAACTCCAGAAGTATCCCAAGATCCATTTCAGCACTGGAGAGTAATCCTTAGGTTCCGGCCCGGACTCCACACTAGGTCTTAGGCCCCGGCATCGACGGGAGAGGAATCTTGAAAATCCCCCTAACAACTCACATGGGGACTGGCCTGTCCTGTGGCCACCAGAGAGGTTCCCTGATGTCCCCGTCGTAAGTCGAGAGTACCTGCTGTAACTCGAGAAAATCCAGGAGGTTCTCCCCTCCAGGCGAGATGAGGCCCATTTCCGCTGAGGCTTCTCGAGGCTAAACACACCTAACGTCTGGAACTTTCAAAGGGTCCTTCACACCCTTGCTTCAACTCAAGAATTTCCCCGACATACCCGTCTCCACTCGAGAGGAAGCACGAGAGTCCTGCCCACATCCAGAGGAGCCCCCTTTCGGCCTCGTAGTTCGAGATGAGGGATCCTTTCCCTGCTTGGTCGCGAAAGAATTCCAGGCTTTCCGGCCACATCTCAAGAGGAGGCACTCTCAACAGTAAAGTCGAGAGGAACTCCAGCGTCATGCCACAGGTGGCTTTCCCAGGAGTTAGGGTTCTCACAGGGCTGTCCGACGGGCCACCGTTGTGAGAGTCGCTCCTCGGCATGAAAGTCGAGGCAGTGCAGGGAAAACAGGTTCCTCTGGCATGGACTGAGACATCTGGTGAACTCTTGGTATGGTGGCATGACCCTGGAATTCCTCTCTCGTTTCCTGTTGAGAGCACCTCTACTGGAGATTGGGAGTTTCCCGACGACACGCAGGGAAAGGATCCCTCCTCTCGAGCTATGAGGCGGAAACGGGGCTCCTCTGGATGTGGGCGGGACCCTCGTGCTTCCTCTCGAGTGGAGACGGGTATGTCGAGGAACTTCTTGATTTGTAGCAAGGGTGTGAAGTACCTTTTTGAAGTTCCAGAGGTTATGTGTGATTAGCCTCGAGAAGCCTTAGCCGGAATGGGCCTCATCTCGCCTGGAGTTGAGAACCTCCTGGATATTCTCGATTTGCGGCAGGTCCTCTCGAGTCATGACGAGGACCCCATGGACACGCTCTGGTGGCCTGTGGAAAGGCCAGTCCCTATCGAATTGCTAGGGGGCTTTTCTGGATTCCTCTCCCGGCGATATCAGAGCCTAAGACCTTGCGTGGAGTTTTGGCTGGAACCTGAGGATTCCTCTCCAGTGCTGACATGGATCTTGGGTACTTCTGGAGTCTCCACAAGGGAGCCATTCCTCGTCTTGTGTGGGGGCATGCACGTGCGCTTTCCTCCCGGCCTGTAGCAGCAGTGTCACGCCTCCCGTCGCGTGGATCAAGGGATCTGTGACTTTTCCTCGAGGCTTTCCGACGAGGCTTTCCCACAGGGCTGTCCCACGTGCCACCGTGGTCTGAGCTGATCCTCTGCGTGAAAATCGAGGCAGTGCAGGGAAAACAGGTTCCTCTGGAATGAACTGAGGCATCTGGGGAACTCTTGGAATTGTGGCACGACCCTGGAGTTCCTCTCGCCTTTCCTTGTGAGAGTGCCTCCCATTGAGATGCGACAGGAATGCCGGGCATTCTTTCCGGCGAAGCAGGGAATTGATCCCTCATTTCGAGCTACGAGGCAGAAACGGGCTCCTCTGGATGTGGCGGGACCCCTGTGCTTCCTCTCGAGTGGAGTCGGGTATGTCGGGGAACTTCTTGAGTTGCAGCAAGGGTGTGAAGGACCCTTTCGAATTTCCACAGGTCAGATGTGATTAGCCTCGAGACGCCTCAGCGGAAATGGGCCTCATCTCCCTGGTGGCGAGAACCTTCTGGATTTTCCCGAGTTGCGGCAGGTGCTCTGGAGTTACGACGGGGACCTCAGCGACCTGCTCTGGCAGCCTCTGGAAAGGGCAGTCCCCATGCGAGTTGCTCGGGGCCTCTCGGGATTCCTCTCCCTTCGATGCCGGGGCCTTAGTCCTTGTGTTGAGTCGGCCGGAACCTGAGGATTGTTCTCCTGTGCTAACATGGATCTTGGGTAATTCTGGAGTCTCCACAGGGGAGTCAGTCCTCGTCTCGAGTGGGGCATGCACGTGGACTTTCCTCCCTAGCTGTAGCTGCAGTGTCACACTTCCCGTCATGTGGCTCAAGGGATCTGTGGCTTTCCCTGGAGGCTTTCCCAAGAGGCTTTCCACAGGCTCTCCCACGTGCCACCGTGTTGTGAGTCGATCCTCGGCATGAAAGTCGAGGCAGTGCAGGGAAAACAGCTTCCTCTGGAATGGACTGAGATATCTGGGGGACTCTTGGAATGGTGCAGGACCCTGGA
>NW_017212039.1:0-17043 GCF_001704415.2 Capra hircus
ATTTGCTATGACCAGTGCGTTCTCTTGGCAAAACTGTTAGCCTTTGCTCTGCTTCATTTACTCCAAGGCCAACTTGCCAGTTGATAAGTCTGGCTAAAGGTTTTGTCAGTTTTGTTTATCTTCTTAAAACCAGCCCTTATTTTCATTGATCTTTGCTATTGTTTTCTTCATTTCTCTTTCATTTATTTCTGCCATGATCTTTATTGTTTCTTTCTACTTACTTTTGTTTGTTGTTGTATGTTTTTTTCCCTAGTTTTCTTAAGTGTAAGGGTAGGTTTTTATTTGAGATTTTTCTTATTCTTGCGGTAGGATTGTATTGCTATAAAACTCCCCTCTTAGAACTGCATTTGCTGCCTCTCAGGTTTTGAGTCATGTTTTCAGTTTTTCCTTAGGTATTTTTTAATTTCATTTTTTATTTCTTCAGTGCTCTCTTGGTTATTTAGTAGTGGGTTGTTTCGCCTCCGTGCATGTGTGTTTTTTTATAGGTTTCTTTTTCCTGTAATTGATTCTAGTCTCATAGCATTGTGGTCAGAAAATGCTTGATAGGAATTCATTCTTAAATTTACTGGGTTGATTTTTGACTGAAGATGTGATCTTCCAGCAGAATGTTGCATGTGCATTTGAGAATAAAGTGTGTTCTGCTGCTTTCAGATGAAATGTCACTTGTCTTTCAGTTCAGTTCAGTTCAGTCTTTAGGTATGTTTTAATTTCCTCTTTGATTTCATCTCTAACCTGTTAGTTTTTTAGTCTCATGTTGTTTCGTCTCCATGAAATAGTTTTATTCTCATTTATTTTTTTTGTGATTCATGTCTAGCTTCATAGTAGTAGTTAGATGCTTGCAATAATTTCTATACTCTTAAATTGGTTGAGGCATGTTTTCTGCCCTAGTATGTGGTCAGTCCTAGAGAATGTTTAATGTGCACTTGAAAAGAATGTTTATTCTGTTTTTTTTTGTTTGTTTGTTTGGATGTAATGTCCTGAAAATATCAATTAAGCCCAACTGTTCTGTCGTATAAATTTAGCGCCTCTGTTGCCTTACTGATTCTCTGTCTGGAAGATCTGTCCGTTCATGTGAGTGGGGTGTTAATGTCTCTTATTTATATTGTATTCCTCTGAACATTAACAGAACCTTTATGTCTGTTAAATATTTGTTTTATGAATGTGGGTGCTTCCGTTACACATTTTTTTCTCTTTCTGACTGAGTATGATAGTCTCTGTGTCCATCATCCTTGGTGCCACAGATGACATTTCCCATTCCATTTTTATGGGTGAGTAGTATTCCACTGCATGTATGTACCACATATTCTTTATGCATTTATCTGTTTAGATAGAGATTTAGGTTATTTTATGTCTTGGCTAGTGTGACTAGTGCTTCTATGAACATAGAAGTGCATGTATCTTTTTGAAATACAGCTTTGTGTAGATATATGTTCAGGATTGGGATTGCTAGATTATATGTATCTCTTTTTTAGTTTTTTTTGAGAACATCTATACTGTTTTCTGTTAGAACTGGACATGGAACAACAGACTGGTTACAGACAGGAAAAGGAGTATGTCAAGCCTGTATACTGTCACCCTGATTATTTAACTTATATGCAGAGTACATCATGAGAAACACTGGCTTGGAAGAAGCACAAGCTGGAATCAAGATTTCCGGCAGAAATATGATAACCTCAGATATGCAGGTGACACCACCCTTATGGCAGAAAGTGAAGAGGAACTAAAAGCCTCTTGATGAAAGTGAAAGAGGAGAGTCAGAAAGTTGACTTAAAGCTCAACATTCAGAAAACGAAGATCATGGCATCCGGTCCCATCACTTCTGGCATATAGATGGGGAAACAGGGGAAACAGTGTCAGACTTTATTTTTCTGGGCTCCAAAATCACTGCAGATGTGATTGCAGCCATGAAATTAAAAGACCGCTTACTCCTTGGAAGGAAAGTTATGACCCAACCTAGACGGCATCTTAAAAAACAGACATTACTTTTGTAAATAAAAGGTCTGGTTTAGTCAAGGCTATGGTTTTTCCAGTAGTCATGGATGGATGTGAGAGTTGGACTATAAAGAAAGCTGAGTGCCAAAGAATTGATGCTTTTGAACTGTGGTGTTGGAGAAGACTCTTGAGAGTCCCTTGGACTGCAAGGAGATCCAACCAGTCCATCCTAAAGGAGATCAGTCCTGGGTGTTCATTGGAAGGACTGATGTTGAAGCTGAAACTCCAATACTTTGGCCACCTCATGTGAAGAACTGACTCATTTTGAAAAGACCCTGATGCTGGGAAAGATTGGGGGCAGGAGGAGAAGGGGACGACAGAGGATGAGATGGCTGGATGGCATCACCAACTCAATGGACATGAGTTTGGGTAAACTCTCGGAGTTGGTGATGGAGAGGGAGGGACAGGGAGGCCTGGTGTGCTGCGGTTCATGGGGTCACAAAGAGTCGGACATGACTGAGTGACTGCACTGAACTGAACCTATACCGTTTTCTACAGTGGCTGTACCAACTTACATTCCTGCCAACAGTGTAAGAGGGTTCCCTTTTCTTTACATCCTCGTCCAGCATTTATTGTTTATATATATTTTTTAAAAATGATGGCCCTTCTGACCTATGTGATGTTGTATTTCACTTATGGTTTTATTTTCCCTTTTCTCTAATAATTAGAATAACTTACTCTTTTTTAGGCACTAATGGAAATGCTTTCTGTTCAAGTTTTATTTAATTTTAGCAACAACTCTAAAGGTGGTTAGTACTATTAAGGCCATTTTATACGTGAGGACATGGAAGCTCATAGAGGTCAACTAACATGTGCAAGGTCATATAACTAATGAGTGGTGAAGCCAGGATGCAAATAGAGGTGGAGGGCTCCAGGACCTAAACTTTATGCTAGGATATGTCATTTGGTCTAGGCAATCCTCTGTGTCCTGTCCATGAGGCTGTTTTATAATAAGGTTGTTCGTTTTGTTGTTTTTTTTTAATTTTTATTGTAAATTTTCATTTACAATATTGTATTAGTTTCAGAGGTATAGCAAAGTGAATCAATTAATATATATATACATATATCCACTCTTTTTTGTTCGTTTTTTAAAACTCATTCTTATTTGGTCCAAACTATTTTATTAATGCATAGTGTTCAGATGTTTGCAGATTCAAAGACTAATTAAAAAAAAACTTTTAAGTGTAGTCAATTTGCTTGTAAATTTCTGTACAGCAAAGTAACTCAGTTATACATACATATATATATACACACACACACACATTCTCTTACATAATCTCTTTCATTATGATTTCTCATAGGATACTGAATATAGTTCCTCATGCTATACAGTGGTACCTTGCCGTTTATCTGTTCTATATATACTAGTTTGCATTTGCTAATCCCAGTCTCCTAATTCAACCCATCTCCCAGCCTCCCCTCACCCTTGGCAACCACAAGTCTGTTCTTTGTCTGTTTTTATGTAAATTCATTTGTGTGATATTTTAGATTCCACATATAAGGGATATCATATGGTATTTACCGCAGACTAATTTTTTTTCCATGGATTAAAAATTCTTCTGTCTAATCCATGGTCTCCAATGGGAATGATTCTGGATTTTGGTTCTAAATAATTGCTTTTGGCCTATTATTTCATTCTAGATAATGTTACTGTATTTGATCTGTTATTTTTTTTTCACCTTTTAGTTTGGGGGGGCCCTCCTTAGGAGGAGTCATATAGGATTATAGTTACAGGTAATATTTTCTCTCTAAGGTAAAGTAAATTTATTGCTTATTTTTAATACTGACCAAAATAAAGTTTTATGTTTCTGGGTATTTTTGGGAAAGTCACCTATATGATATGCTGGTATTCTGCATTGTTACAATCCCACCATTCATCCTTGCTATGGATGGAATCTGTGTGTTCTCAGATTTAATATATTGAGGCCTCAATCTCTGATGCAATGGTATTTGGAGGTGGGGGCCTTTGGGAAATAATTAGCTTTAGATGAGTTCATGAGGGGAAGCTCTGTGATGGGATTAGAGCTCACTCTCCTTTAATTTGCCATATGAGGACATAGCAAGAAAAGCAGTGCCCTTTAAGCCACCCAGTGTTTGGTATTTTTGTATAGGAGCCTGAGGAGACTTAGCACAGTCCTCCTGTGGGTCTTCACTAAGATGACTCGTATCTGTTGTGGGCCCCACCAATGGTGTGACAGTCCGCACTGTAAGGCAGCCCCTTACTTTGGTTGCAGGCCCAGTCACTGACTGATGGAAAAACCAAGCTAAAGTTTTCTTTCCATAGATGTGTTTTTATGAATTACTTAGCTGGGCTTTGTCCCTGCCTTTATTAATTGCACTCACCGGAAAAAACTATGGAGTGCTGGCATTAAGAACCCTTTAAAAGACAAAGCAGTTGATTATTCTTATCATCAAAGTAGGTACTGTTTACACAGTAGCTAGCCTACTAGCTAGCCTTTATATAGTACTTACTATGCGTCTGGTTGTGTAGAGGGTTGAACGGTGAGGTGGTGGGAATACCTGCTTCAGATCTTGCTGATAAGGAGTTGCATTGTCTACAGAGAATTAAAAAACATATTAAAAGCAAAAAACTGATTCTGCTTTTTTTCTGGACCAACCTATTTTGGCAGTCCTAAACAACGTCAGTAATAAAACACTCGTCCCCACGGGCGCAGACTTCTCAGCCCCCTTCATCCTTGGTACCCACTCTGTGTGCCCAGCACCTTCCTAAGCTTTTATGTATATTAACTTCCATAATTTGTCCCCATTTTACAGCTGAGGGAACTGAAGCACAGAGATCATGTGACCAGTCTAAGTTTATGTGCGGTTTGGTCATACTGCCCAATCCAGCAATATAGCGTGATTTCACCTACGTGTCTGCCTTGTGAAATATCTAATGCACATATATAAATATATACCTCCATGAAGACACCCTGATCCACCCGGGGGCAATTAATAGCTCCCTACACGTGTTCCTCACCCCCTGTTTGTATTCTGTCATAGTATCGCTGTGCTGCAGGGAGGAGACAGAGCTCCCTAAACCTAGTCCAATGGCTGCCTTGTAGTAGATGTTGAAAGAATGACTGAACGCAGTGTTTGGTCCCAGAGCTAGGGGATCTGCATGTATTTATATATATTACATGTATATCATGGCAGATTGGTGGAAGGCTCTGGATTTTGGTTTGCATTCAAGAACAGCTTTCAGTTCTGACTGTTACTAATTATCTGTGAAACCCAGAATCAGGAATTGAATACATGTGAATATTTGTTTCCTAGTTTGTGAAGTAGGAGGTAGGATATTCTATCAGTGATTTTCAGTAGTGGTAACCCACTTTTAAACTAAAGTGGATTTCTTTTTTTTTTTCCATCCCCTTGTTAACAGTCATTTTTGTAGAAAAAAAAAACTTTTCATTTATGTATGATATACTACAGAAAGCACACAAACTAGAATTGTACAGCTTACTGAATTATCACAGGGTCAGCACATCCATGTGACACCACGTACATCAAGAAACAGAGTATTACATTTTCTGGTACCCGCCTTCTTAGACAATGAGAAGCTCCTCTTTCAACATCATAGAGTTCCTCATAAATGCAAAAAGTTAGCATATATTATTTTCTCTAATTTTTCTTACTGTGTTTGTGGGCTTCATCCATGCTGTTATAACCACATTTGTCTTGCTTGCTGTCTAGTATTCCATTGTGTAAACAGACTATAATTTATCTATTCTATTTATGTGAATATTTTGATTTTTATTGAATTTTAGTATAGTTGATTTACAATGTTTCAGGTGTTCAGCCTGATATATATGTCTATATATCTATATATATATCTCATTTTGCAGATTTTTTCCATTATAGGTTATTATAAGATGTTGAATATAGTTCCCTATGCTATATATATTGTTTATCTGTTTTTTAAAATTTGTGTTTTATACTGGAGTCTAGTTGATCAATGATGTTGTGTCAGCCTCAGGTGTTCAGTGAAGTGATTCAGTTACACACACGCACATACACCTATTCTTCTTCAAATTCTTTCCCCATTTAGGTTATTCTGGAATATTTAGCACAGTTCCCGGTGCTGTACAGTAAGTCCTTGTTGGTTGTCTGTTTTAAATATAGTAGTGTGTATATGTCAGTCCCAGACTCCCAATTTATCCCCTTCCCCACTTTTCCTCTTTGATAACCATCAGTTTTTTTTTCTAAGTCTGTGAATTTAAATTAGTTTAGTCATAGCCATTTTTTTAAGACTCTGCATATAAGTGATGCCATATATTTGTCTTTCTCTGATTTACTTCACTCAGTATGACAAGCTCTAGGTCCATCCATGTTGCTTCAAATCCACTATTTCATTCTTTTAATGTCTCAGTAACATTGCACTGTATACATGTATTAATACCACGTCTTTACCTGTTCTTCCCTCCATGGCCATTTAGATCACATCTTTGTCTTGGCTGTTGTAAGCAGTGCTGCAGTGTACGAAGAGGTGAATGCATCCTGGATTGTTGGGTCATGTGGTGGCTCTAGTTTTAACTTTTTAAGGAACCTCCATACTGTTCTCCATAGTGACTGTGCCAGTTTACATTCCAACCAACAGTGTAGGAGGATTCTGTTTTCTTCACATTCTGTCCAGCATTTATTTATATGTTTATAGAGGTTTTGTAATGGCCATTCTCACTGCTGTGTGGTGATACCTCATTGTAGTTTTGATTTGCGTTCTCTAATAATTAGCGATGTTGAGCATCTTTCATATACCTCTAGGCCATCTGTATGCCTTCTTTGGAGAAATGTCTATTTAGGTCTTCTGCCCAGTTTTTCATTGGGTGGTTTGTTTTTGGATCTTGAACTGCATGAGTCGTTTGTAGATTTTGGAGGTTAATCCCTTGTCACTTGCATCATTTGCAAATATTTTCTCCATGCTGTAGGTTGTCTTTTCATTTTGTCTATGGTTTCTTTTTTTTTTTTTTTTTAATTTTTTTATTTTTTTTTTTAATTTTAAAATCTTTAATTCTTACATGCGTTCCCAAACATGAACCCCCCTCCCACCTCCCTCCCCACAACATCTCTCTGGGTCATCCCCATGCACCTGCCCCAAGCAAGCTGCACCCTATGTCAGACATGGACTGGCGATTCAATTCTTACATGACAGTATACAAGTTAGAATTCCCATTCTCCCAAATCATCCCACCCTCTCCCTCTCCCTCTGAGTCCAAAAGTCCGTTATACACATCTGTGTCTTTTTTCCTGTCTTGCATACAGGGTCGTCATTGCCATCTTCCTAAATTCCATATATATGTGTTAGTATACTGTATTGGTGTTTTTCTTTCTGGCTTACTTCACTCTGTATAATTGGCTCCAGTTTCATCCATCTCATCAGAACTGATTCAAATGAATTCTTTTTAACGGCTGAGTAATACTCCATTGTGTATATGTACCACAGCTTTCTTATCCATTCATCTGCTGATGGACATCTAGGTTGTTTCCATGTCCTGGCTATTATAAACAGTGCTGCGATGAACATTGGGGTACATGTGTCTCTTTCAATTCTGGTTTCCTCGGTGTGTATGCCCAGAAGTGGGATTGCTGGGTCATAAGGTAGTTCTATTTGCAATTTTTTAAGGAATCTCCACACTGTTCTCCATAGTGGCTGTACTAGTTTGCATTCCCACCAACAGTGTAGGAGGGTTCCCTTTTCTCCACACCCTCTCCAGCATTTATTGCTTGCAGATTTTTGGATCGCAGCCATTCTGACTGTTGTGAAGTGGTACCTCATTGTGGTTTTGATTTGCATTTCTCTAATAATGAGTGATGTTGAGCATCTTTTCATGTGTTTGTTAGCCATCCGTATGTCTTCTTTGGAGAAATGTCTATTTAGTTCTTTGGCCCATTTTTTGATTGGGTCGTTTATTTTTCTGGAATTGAGCTGCAGAAGTTGCTTGTATATTTTTGAGATTAGTTGTTTGTCAGTTGTTTCATTTGCTATTATTTTCTCCCATTCAGAAGGCTGTCTTTTCACCTTGCTTATATTTTCCTTTGTTGTACAGAAGCTTTTAATTTTAATTAGATCCCATTTGTTTCTTTTTGCTTTTATTTCCAGAATTCTGGGAGGTGGATCATAGAGGATCCTGCTGTGATTTATGTCTGAGAGTGTTTTGCCTATGTTCTCCTCTAGGAGTTTTATAGTTTCTGATCTTACATTTAGATCTTTAATCCATTTTGAGTTTATTTTTGTGTGCGGTGTTAGAAAGTGATATAGTTTCATTCTTTTACAAGTGGTTGACCAGTTTTCCCAGCACCACTTGTTAAAGAGATTGTCTTTACTCCATTGTATATTCTTGCCTCCTTTGTCAAAGATAAGGTGTCCATATGTGTGTGGATTTATCTCTGGGCTTTCTATTTTGTTCCATTGATCTATATGTCTGTCTTTGTGCCAGTACCATACTGTCTTGATGACTGTGGCTTTGTAGTAGAGCCTGAAGTCAGGCAAGTTGATTCCTCCAGTTCCATTCTTCTTTCTCAAGATTGCTTTGGCTATTCGAGGTTTTTTTGTGTTTCCATACAAATCTTGAAATTATTTGTTCTAGTTCTGTGAAAAATGTGGCTGGTAGCTTGACAGGGATTGCATTAAATTTGTAAATTGCTTTGGGTAGTATACTCATTTTCACTATATTGATTCTTCCGATCCATGAACATGGTATATTTCTCCATCTATTAGTGTCCTCTTTGATTTCTTTCATCAGTGTTTTATAGTTTTCTATATATAGGTCTTTAGTTTCTTTAGGTAGATATATTCCTAAGTATTTTATTCTTTTCGTTGCAATGGTGAATGGAATTGTTTCCTTAATTTCTTTTTCTACTTTCTCATTATTCGTGTATAGGAATGCAAGGGATTTCTGTGTGTTGATTTTATATCCTGCAACTTTACTATATTCATTGATGAGCTCTAGTAATTTTCTGGTGGAGTCTTTAGGGTTTTCCATGTAGAGGATCATGTCATCTGCAAACAGTGAGAGTTTTACTTCTTCTTTTCCAATTTGGATTCCTTTTATTTCTTTTTCTGTTCTGATTGCTGTGGCCAAAACTTCCAGAACTATGTTGAATAGTAGCGGTGAAAGAGGACACCCTTGTCTTGTTCCTGACTTTAGGGGAAATGCTTTCAATTTTTCACCATTGAGGATAATGTTTGCTGTGGGTTTGTCATATATTGCTTTTATTATGTTGAGGTATGTTCCTTCTATTCCTGCTTTCTGGAGAGTTTTTATCATAAATGGATGTTGAATTTTGTCAAAGGCCTTCTCTGCATCTATTGAGATAATCATATGGTTTTTATTTTTCAATTTGTTAATGTGGTGAATTACATTGATTGATTTGCGGATATTGAAGAATCCTTGCATCCCTGGGATAAAGCCCACTTGGTCATGGTGTATGATCTTTTTAATGTGTTGTTGGATTCTGATTGCTAGAATTTTGTTGAGGATTTTTGCATCTATGTTCATCAGTGATATTGGCCTGTAGTTTTCCTTTTTTGTGACATCTTTGTCAGGTTTTGGTATTAGGGTGATGGTGGCCTCATAGAATGAGTTTGGAAGGTTACCTTCCTCTGCAATTTTCTGGAAGAGTTTGAGGAGGATAGGTGTTAGCTCTTCTCGAAATTTTTGGTAGAATTCAGCTGTGAAGCCGTCTGGACCTGGGCTTTCTGGGGGTGCTGGACAGTCACAATCTACCGCACGGGGTGCGCCAGCGGTCCGCCCAGAAAGCTGAGCAGCAGCGGCAGAAAAGGTGACAAGCCGCAGCGATCGCGCTCGCCAAACTCCTGAGCTACTCGGACCTGGGAAGGGCACAAAGCGCAGTTCCAGCCGAATCTGTGCCTCTGAGGGCTGCCTGAGCGCCGAACCTGAGCGGCTTGGACCGGGGAAGTGCACGCAGCCTAGGGCCGGCCCCAGACGGTTCCCGGCTGAGCATCCTAGAGCTGGAGCGGTTTGTGCGCCGCGAGAAAGGACAGGTCAAGCCGGGCAGAGATACTGCGTGCACACGACAGTGCTATTTGTTAGCGGCAGCCCCCCTCCTCACAGCGCAACTAAACTAGTGAGCCTAAAAAGCCAGCAAACAGAAGAAGTTAAACAGAGGGAACCACCTTGGAAGTGATCCCACACGGCCCATTACACCAGAAAGGGCCAGATATTTTTAAAATCATTCCTTTTTTTTTTTTTGCTTTTTTTTCTAACTTTTTTTTAATTGTTAAGTCTTCTATTTCCCCTCTAATTTTTATTTCTATAACCTATTATTACTATATTTTTTGTTTGTTTGTTTGTTTTAAAAAGACTTTTTTTTTTTTTTTTAAGGCAAACACCATATACAGTCTTTGGATGGTTGTTGATGGCTTTTTTTTTCTTTTTGATTGTTTGTTTGTTTATTTGTTTTTTAATAATTCTTTTTCTTTCTTTTTTTTTTTTCTTTCTTTCTTCCTTTTTCCTTCTGCTTCTCTCTAATATTGTATCTTTGAAAATCCAACCTCTACTCTAGATTTTTAATCTTTGCTCTTAGGTTTTTGTGGTCAATTTTGTACATTTAAAAACCCAAACTTCACTATCCCAGTTTACCTGAGAGCGAGATTACTGGCTTGACCACTCTCTCCTCCTCTGGACTCTCCTTTTTCTCCACCAGGCGGCCTCTGTCTCTTTTCTCCCCCATCTCTCCTCTATCCAACTCTGTGAATCTCTGTGTGTTCCAGACAGTGGAGAACACCTAAGGAACAGGTTACTGGCAGGATTTGTCTCTCTCCTACTCATTCCTCTCTCTGATCCTCCTGGTCACCTCTGTCTACTTCCTCCCTCTCCTCTTCCCCATATAACTCTGTAAATACCTCTGAGCGGTCCAGACTATAGAGCGCACATAAGGAAGTGACTACTGGCTAGCTTGCTCTCTTCTCTTTTGATCTCACCGCATCTCATTCCAGTTACCTCTAACTACCCCCTCCATCTTCTCTTCTCCTTATAACTCAGTGTCTATGGTTTCTTTTGCTGTGCAAAAGCTTTTGAGTTTAATTAGGTCCCATTTGTTTATTTTTGTTTTTATTTCCATTACAGTAGGAGATGGCTTGAAAAAGATATTGCTGTGATTTATGTCAAGGAGTGTTCCACCTATGTTTTCCTCTAAGAGTTTTATAGAATCATGTCTTACATTAATCCATTTTTAGTTTATTTTTGTGTACGGTGTTAGGGAGTGTTCTAGTTTCATTCATTTATGTGTAGCTATCCAGTTTTTCCCAGCACCATTTATTGAAGAGACTATCTTTCCTTCATTGCATATTCTTTGCCTCCTTTGTTGGAAGATCCATTGACCATAGGTACATGGGTTTATCTCTGGACTTTCCGTCCTGTTCCACTGATTTATATTTCTGGTTTTATGCCAGTACCGTGTTTTGAGTCCAGTCATAGTTCCTGTGCTCATGCCCACAGTCTCTGTGTCCAGGACTTATCACAATCAGAGCACTCTTTTAAAGAATCCTGACCTTGGAATCAGACAGCGAGTCATCCTATGAGACCTTGCGTGTGACTGGGGCCACTAAGGAACATGTCACTCTGCACAGGGAGACAGTATTGCTACCACATGGCAGAACAGTGTGGAGAGCACGCCCTGGCGGTATCCCTGGCTTCATTTATCCCAGAGGCCCTACCACATCTTCCTGTAATTACTTATTTGGTCCATTAAATCCCTCCTTAGTTTAAGTGAGTTCAGGTTAGTACTCTAGTATAGTCAAAACAAATCTTATTAGTATACACACATGATACAAAATAAAATATATAAAATCGATAAACGTGGAGCTTCATTGCTTCATTGCCTCACTTCTCAGAAGCTCGTTTTAAAAGCAACACTGAACTGAGTGTTATTTAAGATTTGAATGCAGTTTTTGAGGAATGTTGAGGGGGGTGAGTTTTGTCAGTTTAAGAGAAAGAATTAGAATCTGAAACAGTATTTTATGAGAGGCACAATCCTCTGGACGCCTGCCTGGCACTTTCTTCAATACTGTCCTCAATTCTACTCTAAATAATCCTCTCTTGCCTCTGCATCCCTGAGTCTGAGTCATAGGGCATTACACTTGAAAGGTGTAAACCCTATATTCTGGCTTCAAGTACATGTGCCTGCCACATAGAAGGAACTCAACAAATATTTGATACCAAAATCAGCCCTTGCCTACTTAGCTGAAGTCCCTTTCCTTATTTGTGGATGATGGCCTACCACATGTCTACCAGCAGTCTACTCCAGAATCTTTAATTCTCTTGAAATCTGCATTTTGACTTGATAAATGACTCCTTCAGTTCAGTTCAGTCGCTGAGTCATGTCCAACTCTTTGTGACCCCATGAATCGCAGCACACCAGGCCTCCCTGTCCATCACTAACTCCTGGAGTTCACTCAGACTCAGGTCCATCGAGTCAGTGATGCCATCCAGCCATCTCATCCTCTGTCGTCCCCTTCTCCTCCTGCCCCCAATCCTTCCCAGCATCAGTCTTTTCCAATGAGTCAACTCCTCGCATGAGGTGGCCAAAGTACTGGAGTTTCACCCTCAGCATCATTCCCTCCAAAGAAATCCCAGGGCTGATCTCCTTCAGAATGGACTGGTTGGATCTCCTTGCAGTCCAAGGGACCCCCAAGAGTCTTCTCCAACACCACAGTTCAAAAGCATCAATTCTTTGGCACTCAGCCTTCTTCACAGCCCAACTCCCACCTCCATACATGACCACAGGAAAAACCATAGCCTTGACTAGACAGGCCTTAGTTGGCAAAGTAATGTCTTTGCTTTTGAATATGCAACCTAGGTTGGTCATAACTTTTCTTCCAAGGAGTAAAGTGTCTTTTAATTTCATGGCTGCAATCACTCCATTTTAATGAGCAACTTCAGAGATTCCCTTCCATTTTTTATCAGTTTCAACCTTCATGTTTATCCCTCTTCTCTCCAGTCCGTGGAATCTGTGTCCTTATTTTTCTCTCAAGTCACATCCCCACCTGAGTGATATTGTTGCTATATTTATTCCTGCTCTCTCTGGCACCTTCAGACTCTCCCTCTTCATAGAGGTATTTCAGCACAACTTGTGTATTTCTCCTTCACCTTGAAAGAAAATCTTGGTATCTAGAGCAAACTCCAAAATTATACTGTCTTCTCTTTACTGACACAGTTCTTGAATAAGAAACTCAAGGATATATTCACCACCTATGTTGAAACCTTGAAATACCTTCTGCTCATTTCCAAGGTAAGTCACTACCTTCTTGCTTGATCTTTGTCTCTACCTCTGGCTTTTCTTCTCTGTGTGTCCTTATCTCTGAGCATTTCTGAAAGTTCAGCCTGATTGCTGGGCTCTTTCTCCTGTTACAAAGTTCCATCAGCTTCCTGGATAATGTCTGTACAAATGATAACCCACATCTATTCCTTCCATCTTGTTCTCTCACCTGAGTTCCAGTTGTGTTGTTTGAAATTCTGGCCGAACATTCACACTTAGCTGTTCAATTTTCTTTCTTCAAATGAACACTTGCCAAAACTAAGCTCATCCTTCTTCCATCCACACTGGGCTCAGCATGCCAAATTCCTTTCCTTCATCAATAACACCAACATTTCCCCACTTAGGAAGGCTTGGAAACTCCATCATTATTGACGTTCCCTATCTTTCATTACACATAGTAATCAGTCACTATGACTCACAGAAATTGCTCCTTGAAAACACTCTGGCTGCCATACCTTTTTCTTTTTCCTACACCCACACACCAATCCATGATTTCTGTCAGCTGACACCATTACAAAACTCATAGAAAAATGTGTCATCTTCCTTTCCCAATGTTTTCCCTTCTTGATGGACCTGTAAATTTTCCTCTCTCTGAAAAACGTTTTTAGCTCTAAACTTTTTTTCAGAACCAGGATAACCTAATCAACATGAATTACAGGAATGAATGTCTTCCTGTGGTTAACTCTCCCAGATTGGCTCCTGTCCTATATGCTCTTTATAACTTCTCACTTAGAGGATTCTCCCAAAGGGTGGGATATTCTAAAAGTAGAATTTTAGAAAATCAAAATAGCTTAAACATATTTAACAACAGCCATCATTCTCATCTAGGAAAGCAGAAATGGTTCCCACACATCCTTATTTGGTGGTCAGAAACGTTGACTACTTACTTACCTTTCTATATGGTATGGAGCACAGAGACTGTGTTTGCTATCCTGGAAACACTGCAGTGTCTGCCTCAGAGTTTTGTATGTAGTAAGAATTTTAAACTTTCCGATGAATGGATGGATGACTATCTCAGTAATACATATTATTTGTAAAAACTTCATAATTTAACATTTTTAGGGCTGTAAGGAATAACTTTTGGGGGTAACTAGAACACACTGGAGAAGGAAATGGCAACCCACTCCACTATTCTTGCCTGGAAAATCCCATGAACAGAGGAGCTTGGTGGGCTACAGTACATGAGGTCACAAGAGTCAGACACAACTTAGTGACTAAACACCACAGAACACATTTTTTCCAGTTTTCTATTGAGGAATCTGATGTAAAGAGAGGTTATGGATTGCCCACATTCATACTGGTATTTGGCAATATGACTAAGCCCAGAAACTCATCTGTTTTCTGCACACCACTGCATGAAAGATTGGTAAACCAAATTTTAAAATGAATAATAATGCATATATATGGAATCTAGAAAAAAGGTGCTAATGTACCTGCAGGGTAGAGATGCAGACATAGAGAACAGACTGTGGACACAGCAAGGAAAGCAGAGGCCGGAACAGAGAGAGAGAGTAGCGTCGACATACATACACTACCGTGTGCAACGCAGATAGTGAGTGGGAAGCTGCTGTACAGCAGGGAGCCCAGCTCAGGGCTCTGTGATGACCTGGACAGGCGGGAGGAGGCTCGGATGGAGGGGATACATGTATACTTAGAGTTGATTCATACTGTTGTATAGCAGAAACTAACACAACATTGTAAAGCAGTTGTCCTCCAGTTTAAAAAATATAAAAAAACAAATTACAGTTAGTAAACTATGAAATACTGCTGTAGCAGTAGTTAGTAGCAAGAATTGTAGCCATGCTTCAAATCAGTTTTTATTCAAATGAAAAGATATACGGTTTCTTAATGTAATCTGTATAGCATTAAGGTAAGTAAATCAGATTATTATATGTTGAATAAAGTAGAAGAAAGATTAAAATGGAAAAAAAGGAATGAAAACAAAGGGCCCAAGTCAATAAAATTAAAAAGCTACAACCAATACCACTCTTTTCTACCATGAAAAGAATTATGGAATTTTCTCAAAAATTTTAAAATAAAGCTATCATGGGATTTAGAACTTCTACTCCTGAGTATTTATTCAAATAAAAACCCTAATTAGAAAAGATACTTAATATGTTCATTCCAATATTATTGACAATAGCCAAGATATGGAAGTAACCTAAGTGCCCATCAATAGATAAAAAGTGGCATATATATAAAGGAATATTAGCCGTTAAAAAGGATGAAATCTGCCATTTGTGAAAACATGGATATACCTAGGGGCTACTATGCTAAGTGAAGAGGTAGACATTTAAATACTGTGTGATTTTACTTTCATGTGGAATCTCAAAAACAAAAGACATGAACAAACAGTTGTAGATATAGAGAACCAACAGGTGGCTGCCAGAGGTGAGGAGGGGTCAGGAAGGAAAGAAATAGGTGAGATAGATTAAGAGGTACAAACTTCCAACACAGAGAACAGGTATATAATGTATAGTGTGGGGAATATAGTCCATACCCATGCAAAATCTTTATATGGTTACATTGTAGCTAGCCTTATCATGGTGATCATTTTGAACTGTGTAGAATTATGGAATCACTATGTTGTATTATAGGAGCTAACAGTGTGTCGGTCAATTATACTTCAAAAACAAACTCATAGAAAAATCAGATTTGCGGTTACCAGAGGTGGGTTGCAGGGCATGGGGAGCTGGATGAAGGCAGTGAAAAGCTACGAACTTCCAGGTATAAAGATAAATAAGTACTAGGGACATGATAAAATATTAACACTGCTCTATATTACATATGAAAACTGTTGAGAGTAAATCCTAAGAGTTCTCGTCACAAGGGAAAAATTGTTTCTACTTCTTCATTGTCACTCTATACACAGTTTTGCATATTCATTGTGCTCTGTGTGCTAAGTCACTTCAGCCGTGTCCCATGAACTATAGCCTGCAGGCTCTTCTGTCCATGGGATTCTCTGGGCAAAGATAACTGGAATGGGTTGCCATTTCTTCTTCCAGGGGATCTTCCCAACCCAGGATCAAACCCATGTCTCTTACATATACCTTAAACTAATACAGTGCTGTATGTCAATTATATATTAATAAGAATGGAAGAAAAAAACAATATTTAGAATTGAAACCTCTGCAAGATTTCTCCTTTAGAATATTTAGTAGGTTCATAAATATTAGTAAAACACTTTATATTTAAAGTCCAATTATTTCCTTATGAAATTTGATTGTTCCTCAACTTATGACAGGAAACAGCTTACCTAAGTTAATTGAGTTGCTGAAATTTTATAATATTACCATTGGAATATTGGAATTGTGCACCTGGAAGGAATGTCTAGAAGAATTTCTCTTATAGGACTCCTTTTGTAAGAGAGAAATGTGGAAAGGCCTTGAGTGAGTACAATGTACAGTTTCTTGAGGGGAACTTCAAAGGTGAGCCATTTGAATGAAATGAGTTTGCACTTCCTCAGCTGGTATTCGCTCTACATTGCGTTGTATCTTGCCTGTTACTTTTGTCTAGTATTTCGTATTTCCTCACTGCAGATAGTGTCACCTGGGATTACCTGATGTATTTTAGGGAGTTTTGTAACTGTCTCTCTGGTATCCAGTCCTTTCTGTTTTTCTCTAGACAGTCTTCAAAATTTCTGGTTCATGGATTCAGTTCGCTCTTACGAACGGGGTTTCTGTCCTTGAACAGACAAGCTCAGACCACTACTTCCTCTATGGGGAATATGCTAAGATTTTTGGAAGTCTGTATCTTTGGATCATTCAAGTCTCA
>NW_017212040.1:0-26648 GCF_001704415.2 Capra hircus
TCTGGAAAGAATTCCGGCGTTTCGCGCATCTCAAGAGGAGGCGCTCTCCACGAAAAGCGGAGAGGAACTCCAGGTTCGTGCCACCTTCCAAGTCCCCAGATGTCTCAGTCCATTCACAGGAAACCTTTTTCCTTCACTGCCTCGACTTTCAGCGCAGGATCGACTCACACCACGGTGGCACGTGGACAGCCCTGTGGAAAGCCTCGTGGAAAGCTCTGGAAAGCCTCGAGGAAAGCCACAGATCCCTTGATCCACGCGAAGGGAAGCGCGACACTGCTGCTACAGCTCGGGGAAAACACGTGCATGCCCACTCGGACGAGCGAGACTGACTCCCCTGAGACTCCAGAAGTACCCCAAGATCCATGTCAGCACTGGAGAGGAATCCTCAGGTTCCGAGCACGACTCCACACAAGGTTCTAGCGCCCGGCATCGACGGGAGAGGAATCCCGAGAGGCCCCGAGCAACTCGCATGGGGACTGGCCTTTCCTGAGGCCACCAGCGGGTCCCTGAGGTCCCGTCGTAAGTCGAGAGCACCTGCCGCAACTCGAGAAAATCAGAGTTCTCCCTCCAGGCGAGTGAGGCCCATTCCGCTGAGGCGTCTCTGAGGCTAATCACACCTAAACCTGGAACTTCCAAAGGGTCCTTACACCCTTCTGCAACTCAAGAAGTTCCCCGCATACCCGCTCCACTCGAGAGAAGCACGAGAAGTCCCGCCCACATACCAGAGGAGCCCCGTTTCCGCCTCTAGCTCAGAGGAGGATCCTTCCCTGCCGTGGTCGGAAAGATTCCCGGGTTCCGTCGCATCTCAAGAGGAGGCGCTCTCCACGAAAGCGAGAGGAACTCCAGGTTCGTGCCACCTTCCCATCCCGAGATGTCTCATCCATTCCAGAAACCTGTTTTCCCTGCACTGCCTCGACTTTCAAGCGAGGATCGACTCACACCACGTGCACGTGGGACAGCCCTGTGGGAAAGCCTCGTGAGAGGCCCTGAGAAGCCTGAGAGGAAAGCCCAATCCTGATCCACGCGAAGGGAAGCGGACACTGCTGCTACAGCTCGGAGGAAACGCACGTGCATCCCCACTCGCGAAGAGGAATGACTCCCCTGGGAGACTCCAGAAGTACCCCAAGATCCATGTCAGCACTGGAGAGGAATCCTCAGGTTCCGCACCGGACTCCACACAAGATCTTAGGCCGCGGTCATCGACGGAGAGGAATCCCGAGAGGCCCCGAGCAACTCGCATGGGGACTGGCCTTTCCTGAGGCCACCAGAAGCGGGTCCCTGAGGTCCCCGTCGTAAGTCGAGAGCACCTGCCGCAACTCGAGAAATCCAGGAGGTTCTGCCCTCCAGGCGAGGATGAGGCCCATTTCCGCTGAGGCGTCTGAGGCTAATCACACCTAAACTCTGGAACTTCCAAAGGGTCTTCACACCCTTGCTGCAACTCAAGAAGTTCCCGACATACCCGTCTCCACTCGAGAGGAAGCACGAGAGTCCCGCCCACATCCAGAGGAGCCCCGTTTCCGCCTCCTAGCTCGAGAGGAGGGATCCTTTCCCTGCGTGGTCGGAAAGAATTCCCGGCGTTCCGTCGCATCTCAAGAGGAGGCGCTCTCCACAGGAAAGGCGAGAGGAACTCCAGGGTCGTGCCACCATTCCCAGAGTCCCCCAGATGTCTCAGTCCATTCCAGGGAAACCTGTTTTCCCTGCACTGCCTCGACTTTCAAGCCGAGGATCGACTCACACCACAGGTGGCACGTGGGACAGCCCTGTGGGAAAGCCTCGTGGGAAAGCCTCGTGGGAAAGCCTCGAGGGAAAGCCACAGATCCCTTGATCCACGCGAAGGGAAGCGTGACACTGCTGCTACAGCTCGGGAGGAAAGCGCACGTGCATGCCCCCACTCGAGACGAGGACTGACTCCCCTGGGGAGACTCCAGAAGTACCCCAAGATCCATGTCAGCACTGGAGAGGAATCCTCAGGTTCCGGCACCGACTCCACACAAGGTCTTAGGCCCCAGCATCGACGGGAGAGGAATCCCGAGAGGCCCCGAGCAACTCGCATGGGGACTGGCCTTTCCTGAGGCCACCAGAGCGGGTCCCTGAGGTCCCCGTCGTAAGTCGAGAGCACCTGCCGCAACTCGAGAAAATCCAGGAGGTTCTCCCTCCAGGCGAGATGAGGCCCATTTCCGCTGAGGCGTCTCGAGGCTAATCACACCTAACCTCTGGAACTTCCAAAGGGTCCTTCACACCCTTGCTGCAACTCAAGAAGTTCCCCGACATACCCGTCTCCACTCGAGAGGAAGCACGAGAGTCCCGCCCACATCCAGAGGAGCCCCGTTTCCGCCTCCTAGCTCGAGAGGAGGGATCCTTTCCCTGCGTGGTCGGGAAAGAATTCCCGGCGTTCCGTCGCATCTCAAGTAGGAGGCGCTCTCCACAGGAAAGGCGAGAGGAACTCCAGGGTCGTGCCACATTCCCAGAGTCCCCAGATGTCTCAGTCCATTCCAGGGAAACCTGTTTTCCCTGACACTGCCTCGACTTTCAAGCCGAGGATCGACTCACACCACGGTGGCACGTGGGACAGCCCTGTGGGAAAGCCTCGTGGGAAAGCCTCATGGGAAAGCCTCGAGGGAAAGCCCCATGATCCCTTGATCCACGCGAAGGGAAGCGTGACACTGCTGCTACAGCTCGGGAGGAAAGCGCACTTGCATGCCCCCACTCGAGACGAGGACTGACTCCCCTGGGGAGACTCCAGAAGTACCCCAAGATCCATGTCAGCACTGGAGAGGAATCCTCAGGTTCCGGCACCGATTCCACACAAGGTCTTAGGCCCCGGCTTCGACGGGAGAGGAATCCCGAGAGGCCCCGAGCATCTCGCATGGGGACTGGCCTTTCCTGAGGCCACCAGAGCGGGTCCCTGAGGTCCCAGTCGTAAGTCGAGAGCACCTGCCGCAACTCGAGAAAATCCAGGAGGTTCTCCCCTCCAGGCGAGATGAGGCCCATTTCCGCTGAGGCGTCTGGAGGCTAATCACATCTAACATCTGGAACTTCCAAAGGGTCTTTCACTCCTTTACTGCAACTCAAGAAGTTCCTCGACAAATCCGGTCTCCGACTCGAGAGGAAGCACGAGATTCCCGCCCACATCCAGCAGAGACCCCGTTTCCGCCTCCTAGCTCGAGAGTAGGGATCCTTTCCCTGCGTGGTCGGGAAAGAATTCCCGGCGTTCCCTGTCGCATCTCAAGAGGAGGCGCTCTCCACAGGAAAGTCGAGAGGAACTCCAGGGTTGTGCCACCATTCCCAGAGTCCCCCAGATGTCTCAGTCCATTCCAGGGAAACCTGTTTTCCCTGCACTGCCTCGACTTTCAAGCCGAGGATCGGACTCACACCACGGTGGCACGTGGGACAGCCTGTGGGAAAGCCTCGTGGGAAAGCCTCGTGGGAAAGCCTCGAGGAAAGCCACAGATCCCTTGATCCACGCGAAGGGAAGCGCGACACTGCTGCTACAGCTCGGTAGGAAAGTGCACGTGCATGCCCCCACTCGAGACGAGGACTGACTCCCCTGGGGAGACTCCAGAAGTACCCCAAGATCCATGTCAGCACTGGAGAGGAATCCTCAGGTTCCGGCACCGACTCCACACAAGATCTTAGGCCCCTGCATCGACGGGAGAGGAATCCCGAGAGGGCCTCGAGCAACTCGCATGGGGACTGGCCTTTCCTGACGCCACCAGAGCGGGTCCCTGAGGTCCCGTCGTAAGTCGAGAGCACCTGCCGCAACTCGAGAAAATCCAGGAGGTTCTCCCCTCCAGGCGAGATGAGGCCCATTTCCGCTGAGGCGTCTGAGGCTAATCACACCTAAACTCTGGAACTTCCAAAGGGTCCTTCACACCCTTGACTGCAACTCAAGAAGTTCCTCGACATAACCGGTCTCCACTCGAGAGGAAGCACGAGAGTCCCGCCCACATCCAGAGGAGCCCCGTTTCCGCCTCCTAGCTCGAGAGGAGGGATCCTTTCCCTGCGTGGTCGGGAAAGAATTCCCGGCGTTCCCGTCGCATCTCAAGAGGAGGCGCTCTCCACAGGAAAGGCGAGAGGAACTCCAGGGTCGTGCCACATTCCCAGAGTCCCCAGATGTCTCAGTCCATTCCAGGGAAACCTGTTTTCCCTGCACTGCCTCGACTTTCAAGCCGAGGATCGACTCACACCACGGTGGCACGTGGGACAGCCCTGTGGGAAAGCCTCGTGGGAAAGCCTCGTGGGAAAGCCTCGAGGGAAAGCCCCAGATCCCTTGATCCACGCGAAGGGAAGCGCGACACTGCTGCTACAGCTCGGGAGGAAAGCGCACGTGCATGCCCCCACTCGAGACGAGGACTGACTCCCCTGGGGAGACTCCAGAAGTACCCCAAGATCCATGTCAGCACTGGAGAGGAATCCTCAGGTTCCGGCACCGATTCCACACAAGGTCTTAGGCCCCGGCTTCGACGGGAGAGGAATCCCGAGAGGCCCCCGAGCATCTCGCATGGGGACTGGCCTTTCCTGAGGCCACCAGAGCGGGTCCCTGAGGTCCCAGTCGTAAGTCGAGAGCACCTGCCGCAACTCGAGAAAATCCAGGAGGTTCTCCCCTCCAGGCGAGATGAGGCCCATTTCCAGCTGAGGCGTCTGGAGGCTAATCACATCTAACATCTGGAACTTCCAAAGGGTCTTCACTCCTTTACTGCAACTCAAGAAGTTCCTCGACAAACCGGTCTCCGACTCGAGAGGAAGCACGAGATTCCCGCCCACATCCAGCAGAGACCCGTTTCCGCCTCCTAGCTCGAGAGTAGGGATCCTTTCCCTGCGTGGTCGGGAAAGAATTCCCGGCGTTCCCTGTCGCATCTCAAGAGGAGGCGCTCTCCACAGGAAAGGCGAGAGGAACTCCAGGGTTGTGCCACCATTCCCAGAGTCCCCCAGATGTCTCAGTCCATTCCAGGGAAACCTGTTTTCCCTGCACTGCCTCGACTTTCAAGCCGAGGATCGACTCACACCACGGTGGCACGTGGGACAGCCCTGTGGGAAAGCCTCGTGGGAAAGCCTCGTGGAAAGCCTCGAGGGAAAGCCACAGATCCCTTGATCCACGCGAAGGGAAGCGCGACACTGCTGCTACAGCTCGGAGGAAAGGCACGTGCATGCCCCCACTCGAGACGAGGACTGACTCCCCTGGGGAGACTCCAGAAGTACCCCAAGATCCATGTCAGCACTGGAGAGGAATCCTCAGGTTCCGGCACCGACTCCACACAAGGTCTTAGGCCCCGCATCGACGGGAGAGGAATCCCGAGAGGCCCCGAGCAACTCGCATGGGGACTGGCCTTTCCTGAGGCCACCAGAGCGGGTCCCTGAGGTCCCCGTCGTAAGTCGAGAGCACCTGCCGCAACTCGAGAAAATCCAGGAGGTTCTCCCCTCCAGGCGAGATGAGGCCCATTTCCGCTGAGGCGTCTGAGGCTAATCACACCTAAACTCTGGAACTTCCAAAGGGTCCTTCACACCCTTGACTGCAACTCAAGAAGTTCCTCCGACATAACCGGTCTCCACTCGAGAGGAAGCACGAGAGTCCCGCCCACATCCAGCAGGAGACCCCGTTTCCGCCTCCTAGCTCGAGAGGAGGGATCCTTTCCCTGCGTGGTCGGGAAAGAATTCCCGGCGTTCCCGTCGCATCTCAAGAGGAGGCGCTCTCCACAGGAAAGGCGAGAGGAACTCCAGGGTCGTGCCACATTCCCAGAGTCCCCCAGATGTCTCAGTCCATTCCAGGGAAACCTGTTTTCCCTGCACTGCCTCGACTTTCAAGCCGAGGATCGACTCACACCACGGTGGCACGTGGGACAGCCCTGTGGGAAAGCCTCGTGGGAAAGCCTCATGGGAAAGCCTCGAGGGAAAGCCCCAGATCCCTTGATCCACGCGAAGGGAAGCGTGACACTGCTGCTACAGCTCGGGAGGAAAGCGCACTTGCATGCCCCCACTCGAGACGAGGACTGACTCCCCTGGGGAGACTCCAGAAGTACCCCAAGATCCATGTCAGCACTGGAGAGGAATCCTCAGGTTCCGGCACCGATTCCACACAAGGTCTTAGGCCCCGGCTTCGACGGGAGAGGAATCCCGAGAGGCCCCCGAGCATCTCGCATGGGGACTGGCCTTTCCTGAGGCCACCAGAGCGGGTCCCTGAGGTCCCAGTCGTAAGTCGAGAGCACCTGCCGCAACTCGAGAAAATCCAGGAGGTTCTCCCCTCCAGGCGAGATGAGGCCCATTTCCGCTGAGGCGTCTGGAGGCTAATCACATCTAACATCTGGAACTTCCAAAGGGTCTTTCACTCCTTTACTGCAACTCAAGAAGTTCCTCGACAAACCGGTCTCCGACTCGAGAGGAAGCACGAGATTCCCGCCCACATCCAGCAGAGACCCGTTTCCGCCTCCTAGCTCGAGAGTAGGGATCCTTTCCCTGCGTGGTCGGGAAAGAATTCCCGGCGTTCCCTTCGCATCTCAAGAGGAGGCGCTCTCCACAGGAAATGTTGAGAGGAACTCCAGGGTTGTGCCACCATTCCCAGAGTCCCCCAGATGTCTCAGTCCATTCCAGGGAAACCTGTTTTCCCTGCACTGTCCTCGACTTTCTAGCCGAGGTTGGACTCACACCACGGTGGCACGTGGGACAGCACTGTGGGAAAGCCTCGTGGGAAAGCCTCTGATGGGAAAGCCACAGATCCCTTGATCCACACGAAGGGAAGCGCGACACTGCTGCTACAGCTCGGTAGGAAAGTGCACGTGCATGCCCCCACTCGAGACGAGGACTGACTCCCCTGGGGAGACTCCAGAAGTACCCCAAGATCCATGTCAGCACTGGAGAGGAATCCTCAGGTTCCGGCACCGACTCCACACAAGATCTTAGGCCCCTGCATCGACGGGAGAGGAATCCCGAGAGGGCCTCGAGCAACTCGCATGGGGACTGGCCTTTCCTGACGCCACCACAGCGGGTCCCTGAGGTTCCCGTCGTAAGTCGAGAGCACCTGCCGCAACTCGAGAAAATCCAGGAGGTTCTGCCCTCCAGGCGAGATGAGGCCCATTTCCGCTGAGGCGTCCTGAGGCTAATCACACCTAAACTCTGGAACTTCCAAAGGGTCCTTCACACCCTTACTGCAACTCAAGAAGTTCCTCGACAAACCGGTCTCCACTCGAGAGGAAGCACGAGAGTCCCGCCCACATCCAGCAGGAGACCCGTTTCCGCCTCCTAGCTCGAGAGGAGGGATCCTTTCCCTGCGTGGTCGGGAAAGAATTCCCGGCGTTCCGCTCGCATCTCAAGAGGAGGCGCTCTCCACAGGAAAGTCGAGAGGAACTCCAGGGTCATGTGCCAACATTCCCAGAGTCCTGCCAGATGTCTCAGTCCATTCCAGGGAAACCTGTTTTCCCTGCACTGCCTCGACTTTCAAGTCCGAGGATCGACTCACACCACAGGTGGCACGTGGGACAGCCCTGTGGGAAAGCCTCGTGGGAAAGCCTCGTGGGAAAGCCTCGAGGGAAAGCCCCAGATCCCTTGATCCACGCGAAGGGAAGCGCGACACTGCTGCTACAGCTCGGGAGGAAAGCGCACCTGCATGCCCCCACTCGAGACGAGGACTGACTCCCCTGGGGAGACTCCAGAAGTACCCCAAGATCCATGTCAGCACTGGAGAGGAATCCTCAGGTTCCGGCACCGATTCCACACAAGGTCTTAGGCCCCGGCTTCGACGGGAGAGGAATCCCGAGAGGCCCCCGAGCATCTCGCATGGGGACTGGCCTTTCCTGAGGCCACCAGAGCGGGTCCCTGAGGTCCCAGTCGTAAGTCGAGAGCACCTGCCGCAACTCGAGAAAATCCAGGAAGGTTCTCCCCTCCAGGCGAGATGAGGCCCATTTCCACTGAGGCGTCTGGAGGCTAATCACATCTAACATCTGGAACTTCCAAAGGGTCATTCACTCCTTTACTGCAACTCAAGAAGTTCCTCGACAAACCGGTCTCCGACTCGAGAGGAAGCACGAGATTCCCGCCCACATCCAGCAGAGACCCGTTTCCGCCTCCTAGCTCGAGAGTAGGGATCCTTTCCCTGCGTGGTCGGGAAAGAATTCCCAGGCATTCCTGTCGCATTTCAAGAGGAGGCGCTCTCCACAGGAAAGGCGAGAGGAACTCCAGGGTTGTGCCACCATTCCCAGAGTCCCCCAGATGTCTCAGTCCATTCCAGGGAAACCTGTTTTCCCTGCACTGCCTCGACTTTCAATCCGAGGATCGACTCTCACCACAGTGGCACGTGGGACAGCCCTGTGGGAAAGCCTCGTGGGAAAGCCTCGAGGGAAAGCCACAGATTCCTTGATCCACGCGAAGGGAAGTGCGACACTGCTGCTACAGCTCGGAAGGAAAGGGCACGTGCATGTCCCCACTCGAGACGAGGACTGACTCCCCTGGGGAGACTCCAGAAGTACCCCAAGGATCCATGTCAGCACTGGCAGAGGAATCCTCAGGTTCCGGCACTGACTCCACACAAGGTTTTAGGCCCCAGCATCGACGGGAGCAGAAACCCGAGAGGTCCCCGAGCAACTCGCAAGGGGACTGGCCTTTCCTGAGGCCACCAGAGCGGGTCCCTGATGTCCCCGTCGTAAGTCGAGAGCACCTGCCGCAACTCGAGAAAATCCAGGAGGTTCTCCCCTCCATTCGAGATGAGGCCCATTTCCACTGAGGCGTCTTGAGGCTAATCACACCTAAACTCTGGAACTTCCAAAGGGTCCTTCACACCCTTGACTGCAACTCAAGAAGTTCCCCGACATACCCGACTCCACTCGAGAGGAAGCACGAGAGTCCCGCCCACAACCAGAGGAGCCCCGTTTCCGCCTCCTAGCTCGAGAGGAGGGATCCTTTCCCTGCGTGGTCGGGAAAGAATTCCCGGCCTTCCCGTCGCATCTCAATAGGAGGCGCTCTCCACAGGAAAGGCGAGAGGAACTCCAGGGTCGTGCCACATTCCCAGAGTCCCCCAGATGTCTCAGTCCATTCCAGGGAAACCTGTTTTCCCTACACTGCCTCGACTTTCAAGCCGAGGATCGACTCACACCACGGTGGCACGTGGGACAGCCCTGTGGGAAAGCCTCGTGGGAAAGCCTCATGGGAAAGCCTCGAGGGAAAGCCCCTGATCCCTTGATCCACGCGAAGGGAAGCGTGACACTGCTGCTACAGCTCGGGAGGAAAGCGCACTTGCATGCCCCCACTCGAGACGAGGACTGACTCCCCTGGGGAGACTCCAGAAGTACCCCAAGATCCATGTCAGCACTGGAGAGGAATCCTCAGGTTCCGGCACCGATTCCACACAAGGTCTTAGGCCCCGGCTTCGACGGGAGAGGAATCCCGAGAGGCCCCCGAGCATCTCGCATGGGGACTGGCCTTTCCTGAGGCCACCAGAGCGGGTCCCTGAGGTCCCAGTCGTAAGTCGAGAGCACCTGCCGCAACTCGAGAAAATCCAGGAGGTTCTCCCCTCCAGGCGAGATGAGGCCCATTTCCGCTGAGGCGTCTGGAGGCTAATCGCATCTAACATCTGGAACTTCCAAAGGGTCTTTCACTCCTTTACTGCAACTCAAGAAGTTCCTCGACAAATCGGTCTCGACTCGAGAGGAAGCACGAGATTCCCGCCCACATCCAGCAGAGACCCGTTTCCGCCTCCTAGCTCGAGAGTAGGGATCCTTTCCCTGCGTGGTCGGGAAAGAATTCCCGGCGTTCCCTTCGCATCTCAAGAGGAGGCGCTCTCCACAGGAATGTTGAGAGGAACTCCAGGGTTGTGCCACCATTCCCAGAGTCCCCCAGATGTCTCAGTCCATTCCAGGGAAACCTGTTTTCCCTGCACTGTCCCGACTTTCTAGCCGGGGTTGGACTCACACCACGGTGGCACGTGGGACAGCACTGTGGGAAAGCCTCGTGGGAAAGCCTTGATGGAAAGCCACAGATCCCTTGATCCACACGAAGGGAAGCGCGACACTGCTGCTACAGCTCGGTAGGAAAGTGCACGTGCATGCCCCCACTCGAGACGAGGACTGACTCCCCTGGGGAGACTCCAGAAGTACCCCAAGATCCATGTCAGCACTGGAGAGGAATCCTCAGGTTCCGGCACCGACTCCACACAAGATCTTAGGCCCCTGCATCGACGGGAGAGGAATCCCGAGAGGGCCTCGAGCAACTCGCATGGGGACTGGCCTTTCCTGACGCCACCACAGCGGGTCCCTGAGGTTCCCGTCGTAAGTCGAGAGCACCTGCCGCAACTCGAGAAAATCCAGGAGGTTCTGCCCTCCAGGCGAGATGAGGCCCATTTCCGCTGAGGCGTCCTGAGGCTAATCACACCTAAACTCTGGAACTTCCAAAGGGTCCTTCACACCCTTACTGCAACTCAAGAAGTTCCTCGAAAAACCGGTCTCCACTCGAGAGGAAGCACGAGAGTCCCGCCCACATCCAGCGGAGACCCGTTTCCGCCTCCTAGCTCGAGAGGAGGGATCCTTTCCCTGCCTGGTCGGAAAAAATTCCCGGCGTTCCGCTCGCATCTCAAGAGGAGGCGCTCTCCACAGGAAAGTCGAGACGAACTCCAGTGTCATGTCAATATTCCCAGAGTCCTGCAGAAGTCTCAGTCCATTCCAGGGAAACTGTTTTCCCTGCACTGCCTCGACTTTCAAGTCGAGGATCGACGCACACCAAGGTGGCACGTGGGACAGCCCTGTGGGAAAGCCTCGTGGGAAAACCTCGTGGGAAAGCCTCGAGGGAAAGCCCCAGATCCCTTGATCCACGCCAAGGGAAGCGCGACACTGCTGTTACAGCTCGGGAGGAAAGCGCACCTGCATGCCCCCACTCGAGACGAGGACTGACTCCCCTGGGGAGACTCCAGAAGTACCCCAAGATCCATGTCAGCACTGGAGAGGAATCCTCAGGTTCCGGCACCGATTCCACACAAGGTCTTAGGCTCCGGCTTCGACGGGAGAGGAATCCCGAGAGGCCCCCGAGCATCTCGCATGGGGACTGGCCTTTCCTGAGGCCACCAGAGCGGGTCCCTGAGGTCCCAGTCGTAAGTCGAGAGCACCTGCCGCAACTCGAGAAAATCCAGAAGGTTCTCCCCTCCAGGCGAGATGAGGCCCATTTCCACTGAGGCGTCTGGAGGCTAATCACATCTAACATCTGGAACTTCCAAAGGGTCATTCACTCCTTTACTGCAACTCAAGAAGTTCCTCGACAAACCGGTCTCCGCTCGAGAGGAAGCACGAGATTCCCGCCCACATCCAGCAGAGACCCGTTTCCGCCTCCTAGCTCGAGAGTAGGGATCCTTTCCCTGCGTGGTCGGGAAAGAATTCCCAGCATTCCTGTCGCATTTCAAGAGGAGGCGCTCTCCACAGGAAAGGCGGAGAGGAACTCCAGGGTTGTGCCACCATTCCCAGAGTCCCCCACATGTCTCAGTCCATTCCAGGGAAACCTGTTTTCCCTGCACTGCCTCGACTTTCAATCCAAGGATCGACTCTCACCACAGTGGCACGTGGGACAGCCCTGTGGGAAAGCCTCGTGGGAAAGCCTCGTGGGAAAGCCTCGAGGGAAAGCCACAGATTCCTTGATCCACGCGAAGGGAAGTGCGACACTGCTGCTACAGCTCGGAAGGAAAGGGCACGTGCATGTCCCCACTCGAGACGAGGACTGACTCCCCTGGGGAGACTCCAGAAGTACCCCAAGGACCATGTCAGCACTGGCAGAGGAATCCTCAGGTTCCGGCACTGACTCCACACAAGGTTTTAGGCCCCAGCATCGACGGGAGCAGAAACCCGAGAGGTCCCCGAGCAACTCGCAAGGGGACTGGCCTTTCCTGAGGCCACCAGAGCGGGTCCCTGATGTCCCCGTCGTAAGTCGAGAGCACCTGCCGCAACTCGAGAAAATCCAGGAGGTTCTCCCCTCCATTCGAGATGAGGCCCATTTCCACTGAGGCGTCTTGAGGCTAATCACACCTAAACTCTGGAACTTCCAAAGGGTCCTTCACACCCTTGACTGCAACTCAAGAAGTTCCCCGACATACCCGACTCCACTCGAGAGGAAGCACGAGAGTCCCGCCCACAACCAGAGGAGCCCCGTTTCCGCCTCCTAGCTCGAGAGGAGGGATCCTTTCCCTGCGTGGTCGGGAAAGAATTCCCGGCCTTCCCGTCGCATCTCAATTGGAGGCGCTCTCCACAGGAAAGGCGAGAGGAACTCCAGGGTCGTGCCACATTCCCAGAGTCCCCCAGATGTCTCAGTCCATTCCAGGGAAACCTGTTTTCCCTACACTGCCTCGACTTTCAAGCCGAGGATCGACTCACACCACGGTGGCACGTGGGACAGCCCTGTGGGAAAGCCTCGTGGGAAAGCCTCATGGGAAAGCCTCGAGGGAAAGCCCCTGATCCCTTGATCCACGCGAAGGGAAGCGTGACACTGCTGCTACAGCTCGGGAGGAAAGCGCACTTGCATGCCCCCACTCGAGACGAGGACTGACTCCCCTGGGGAGACTCCAGAAGTACCCCAAGATCCATGTCAGCACTGGAGAGGAATCCTCAGGTTCCGGCACCGATTCCACACAAGGTCTTAGGCCCCGGCTTCGACGGGAGAGGAATCCCGAGAGGCCCCCGAGCATCTCGCATGGGGACTGGCCTTTCCTGAGGCCACCAGAGCGGGTCCCTGAGGTCCCAGTCGTAAGTCGAGAGCACCTGCCGCAACTCGAGAAAATCCAGGAGGTTCTCCCCTCCAGGCGAGATGAGGCCCATTTCCGCTGAGGCGTCTGGAGGCTAATCGCATCTAACATCTGGAACTTCCAAAGGGTCTTTCACTCCTTTACTGCAACTCAAGAAGTTCCTCGACAAATCCGGTCTCCGACTCGAGAGGAAGCACGAGATTCCCGCCCACATCCAGCAGAGACCCGTTTCCGCCTCCTAGCTCGAGAGTAGGGATCCTTTCCCTGCGTGGTCGGGAAAGAATTCCCGGCGTTCCCTTCGCATCTCAAGAGGAGGCGCTCTCCACAGGAATGTTGAGAGGAACTCCAGGGTTGTGCCACCATTCCCAGAGTCCCCCAGATGTCTCAGTCCATTCCAGGGAAACCTGTTTTCCCTGCACTGTCCTCGACTTTCTAGCCGGGGTTGGACTCACACCACGGTGGCACGTGGGACAGCACTGTGGGAAAGCCTCGTGGGAAAGCCTTGATGGAAAGCCACAGATCCCTTGATCCACACGAAGGGAAGCGCGACACTGCTGCTACAGCTCGGTAGGAAAGTGCACGTGCATGCCCCCACTCGAGACGAGGACTGACTCCCCTGGGGAGACTCCAGAAGTACCCCAAGATCCATGTCAGCACTGGAGAGGAATCCTCAGGTTCCGGCACCGACTCCACACAAGATCTTAGGCCCCTGCATCGACGGGAGAGGAATCCCGAGAGGGCCTCGAGCAACTCGCATGGGGACTGGCCTTTCCTGACGCCACCACAGCGGGTCCCTGAGGTTCCCGTCGTAAGTCGAGAGCACCTGCCGCAACTCGAGAAAATCCAGGAGGTTCTGCCCTCCAGGCGAGATGAGGCCCATTTCCGCTGAGGCGTCCTGAGGCTAATCACACCTAAACTCTGGAACTTCCAAAGGGTCCTTCACACCCTTACTGCAACTCAAGAAGTTCCTCGAAAAACCGGTCTCCACTCGAGAGGAAGCACGAGAGTCCCGCCCACATCCAGCAGGAGACCCGTTTCCGCCTCCTAGCTCGAGAGGAGGGATCCTTTCCCTGCCTGGTCGGGAAAAAATTCCCGGCGTTCCGCTCGCATCTCAAGAGGAGGCGCTCTCCACAGGAAAGTCGAGACGAACTCCAGTGTCATGTCACATTCCCAGAGTCCTGCCAGAATGTCTCAGTCCATTCCAGGGAAACCTGTTTTCCCTGCACTGCCTCGACTTTCAAGTCCGAGGATCGACTGCACACCACAGGTGGCACGTGGGACAGCCCTGTGGGAAAGCCTCGTGGGAAAACCTCGTGGGAAAGCCTCGAGGGAAAGCCCCAGATCCCTTGATCCACGCGAAGGGAAGCGCGACACTGCTGCTACAGCTCGGGAGGAAAGCGCACGTGCATGCCCCCACTCGAGACGAGGACTGACTCCCCTGGGGAGACTCCAGAAGTACCCCAAGATCCATGTCAGCACTGGAGAGGAATCCTCAGGTTCCGGCACCGATTCCACACAAGGTCTTAGGCCCCGGCTTCGACGGGAGAGGAATCCCGAGAGGCCCCCGAGCAATCTCGCATGGGGACTGGCCTTTCCTGAGGCCACCAGAGCGGGTCCCTGAGGTCCCAGTCGTAAGTCGAGAGCACCTGCCGCAACTCGAGAAAATCCAGGAGGTTCTCCCCTCCAGGCGAGATGAGGCCCATTTCCACTGAGGCGTCTGGAGGCTAATCACATCTAACATCTGGAACTTCCAAAGGGTCCTTCACATCCCTTTACTGCAACTCAAGAAGTTCCTCGACAAACCGGTCTCCACTCGAGAGGAAGCACGAGATTCCCGCCCACATCCAGCAGAGACCCCGTTTCCGCCTCCTAGCTCGAGAGGTAGGGATCCTTTCCCTGCGTGGTCGGGAAAGAATTCCCGGCTTCCCTGTCGCATCTCAAGAGGAGGCGCTCTCCACAGGAAAGGCGAGAGGAACTCCAGGGTCTGTGCCACCATTCCCAGAGTCCCCCAGATGTCTCAGTCCATTCCAGGGAAACCTGTTTTCCCTGCACTGCCTCGACTTTCAAGCCGAGGATCGACTCACACCACGGTGGCACGTGGGACAGCCCTGTGGGAAAGCCTCGTGGGAAAGCCTCGTGGGAAAGCCTCGAGGGAAAGCCACAGATCCCTTGATCCACGCGAAGGGAAGCGCGACACTGCTGCTACAGCTCGGGAGGAAAGCGCACGTGCATGCCCCCACTCGAGACGAGGACTGACTCCCCTGGGGAGACTCCAGAAGTACCCCAAGATCCATGTCAGCACTGGAGAGGAATCCTCAGGTTCCGGCACCGACTCCACACAAGGTCTTAGGCCCCGGCATCGACGGGAGAGGAATCCCGAGAGGCCCCGAGCAACTCGCATGGGGACTGGCCTTTCCTGAGGCCACCAGAGCGGGTCCCTGAGGTCCCAGTCGTAAGTCGAGAGCACCTGCCGCAACTCGAGAAAATCCAGGAGGTTCTCCCCTCCAGGCGAGATGAGGCCCATTTCCGCTGAGGCGTCTGGAGGCTAATCACACCTAACATCTGGAACTTCCAAAGGGTCCTTCACACCCTTTACTGCAACTCAAGAAGTTCCTCGACAAACCGGTCTCCACTCGAGAGGAAGCACGAGAGTTCCCGCCCACATCCAGCAGAGACCCGTTTCCGCCTCCTAGCTCGAGAGGAGGGATCCTTTCCCTGCGTGGTCGGGAAAGAATTCCCGGCGTTCCCGTCGCATCTCAAGAGGAGGCGCTCTCCACAGGAAAGGCGAGAGGAACTCCAGGGTCTGTGCCACCATTCCCAGAGTCCCCCAGATGTCTCAGTCCATTCCAGGGAAACCTGTTTTCCCTGCACTGCCTCGACTTTCAAGCCGAGGATCGACTCACACCACGGTGGCACGTGGGACAGCCCTGTGGGAAAGCCTCGTGGGAAAGCCTCTGGGAAAGCCTCGAGGGAAAGCCACAGATCCCTTGATCCACGCGAAGGGAAGCGCGACACTGCTGCTACAGCTCGGGAGGAAAGCGCACGTGCATGCCCCCACTCGAGACGAGGACTGACTCCCCTGGGGAGACTCCAGAAGTACCCCAAGATCCATGTCAGCACTGGAGAGGAATCCTCAGGTTCCGGCACCGACTCCACACAAGGTCTTAGGCCCCGCATCGACGGGAGAGGAATCCCGAGAGGCCCCGAGCAACTCGCATGGGGACTGGCCTTTCCTGAGGCCACCAGAGCGGGTCCCTGAGGTCCCAGTCGTAAGTCGAGAGCACCTGCCGCAACTCGAGAAAATCCAGGAGGTTCTCCCCTCCAGGCGAGATGAGGCCCATTTCCGCTGAGGCGTCTGGAGGCTAATCACATCTAAACATCTGGAACTTCCAAAGGGTCCTTCACACCCTTACTGCAACTCAAGAAGTTCCTCGACAAACCGGTCTCCACTCGAGAGGAAGCACGAGAGTCCCGCCCACATCCAGCAGGAGACCCGTTTCCGCCTCCTAGCTCGAGAGGAGGGATCCTTTCCCTGCGTGGTCGGGAAAGAATTCCCGGCGTTCCCGTCGCATCTCAAGAGGAGGCGCTCTCCACAGGAAAGGTCGAGAGGAACTCCAGGGTCTGTGCCACATTCCCAGAGTCCCCCAGATGTCTCAGTCCATTCCAGGGAAACCTGTTTTCCCTGCACTGCCTCGACTTTCAAGCCGAGGATCGACTCACACCACGGTGGCACGTGGGACAGCCCTGTGGGAAAGCCTCGTGGGAAAGCCTCGTGGGAAAGCCTCGAGGGAAAGCCACAGATCCCTTGATCCACGCGAAGGGAAGCGCGACACTGCTGCTACAGCTCGGGAGGAAAGCGCACGTGCATGCCCCCACTCGAGACGAGGACTGACTCCCCTGGGGAGACTCCAGAAGTACCCCAAGATCCATGTCAGCACTGGAGAGGAATCCTCAGGTTCCGGCACCGACTCCACACAAGGTCTTAGGCCCCGGCATCGACGGGAGAGGAATCCCGAGAGGCCCCGAGCAACTCGCATGGGGACTGGCCTTTCCTGAGGCCACCAGAGCGGGTCCCTGAGGTCCCAGTCGTAAGTCGAGAGCACCTGCCGCAACTCGAGAAAATCCAGGAGGTTCTCCCCTCCAGGCGAGATGAGGCCCATTTCCACTGAGGCGTCTGGAGGCTAATCACATCCTAACATCTGGAACTTCCAAAGGGTCCTTCACACCCTTTACTGCAACTCAAGAAGTTCCTCGACAAACCGGTCTCCACTCGAGAGGAAGCACGAGAGTCCCGCCCACATCCAGCAGAGACCCGTTTCCGCCTCCTAGCTCGAGAGGTAGGGATCCTTTCCCTGCGTGGTCGGGAAAGAATTCCCGGCGTTCCCGTCGCATCTCAAGAGGAGGCGCTCTCCACAGGAAAGGCGAGAGGAACTCCAGGGTCGTGCCACCATTCCCAGAGTCCCCCAGATGTCTCAGTCCATTCCAGGGAAACCTGTTTTCCCTGCACTGCCTCGACTTTCAAGCCGAGGATCGACTCACACCACGGTGGCACGTGGGACAGCCCTGTGGGAAAGCCTCGTGGGAAAGCCTCATGGGAAAGCCTCGAGGGAAAGCCACAGATCCCTTGATCCACGCGAAGGGAAGCGCTGACACTGCTGCTACAGCTCGGGAGGAAAGCGCACGTGCATGCCCCCACTCGAGACGAGGACTGACTCCCCTGGGGAGACTCCAGAAGTACCCCAAGATCCATGTCAGCACTGGAGAGGAATCCTCAGGTTCCGGCACCGACTTCCACACAAGGTCTTAGGCCCCGGCATCGACGGGAGAGGAATCCCGAGAGGCCCCGAGCAACTCGCATGGGGACTGGCCTTTCCTGAGGCCACCAGAGCGGGTCCCTGAGGTCCCAGTCGTAAGTCGAGAGCACCTGCCGCAACTCGAGAAAATCCAGGAGGTTCTCCCCTCCAGGCGAGATGAGGCCCATTTCCGCTGAGGCGTCTGGAGGCTAATCACATCTAACATCTGGAACTTCCAAAGGGTCCTTCACACCCTTTACTGCAACTCAAGAAGTTCCTCGACAAACCGGTCTCCACTCGAGAGGAAGCACGAGATTCCCGCCCACATCCAGCAGGAGACCCGTTTCCGCCTCCTAGCTCGAGAGTAGGGATCCTTTCCCTGCGTGGTCGGGAAAGAATTCCCGGCGTTCCCTTCGCATCTCAAGAGGAGGCGCTCTCCACAGGAATGGCGAGAGGAACTCCAGGGTTGTGCCACCATTCCCAGAGTCCCCCAGATGTCTCAGTCCATTCCAGGGAAACCTGTTTTCCCTGCACTGTCCTCGACTTTCAAGCCGAGGATCGGACTCACACCACGGTGGCACGTGGGACAGCCCTGTGGGAAAGCCTCGTGGGAAAGCCTCTGGATGGGAAAGCCACAGATCCCTTGATCCACAGCGAAGGGAAGCGCGACACTGCTGCTACAGCTCGGTAGGAAAGTGCACGTGCATGCCCCCACTCGAGACGAGGACTGACTCCCCTGGGGAGACTCCAGAAGTACCCCAAGATCCATGTCAGCACTGGAGAGGAATCCTCAGGTTCCGGCACCGACTCCACACAAGATCTTAGGCCCCTGCATCGACGGGAGAGGAATCCCGAGAGGGCCTCGAGCAACTCGCATGGGGACTGGCCTTTCCTGACGCCACCACAGCGGGTCCCTGAGGTTCCCGTCGTAAGTCGAGAGCACCTGCCGCAACTCGAGAAAATCCAGGAGGTTCTGCCCTCCAGGCGAGATGAGGCCCATTTCCGCTGAGGCGTCCTGAGGCTAATCACACCTAAACTCTGGAACTTCCAAAGGGTCCTTCACACCCTTACTGCAACTCAAGAAGTTCCTCGACAAACCCGGTCTCCACTCGAGAGGAAGCACGAGAGTCCCGCCCACATCCAGCAGGAGACCCGTTTCCGCCTCCTAGCTCGAGAGGAGGGATCCTTTCCCTGCCTGGTCGGGAAAAAATTCCCGGCGTTCCGCTCGCATCTCAAGAGGAGGCGCTCTCCACAGGAAAGTCGAGACGAACTCCAGTGTCATGTCCACATATTCCCAGAGTCCTGCCAGATGTCTCAGTCCATTCCAGGGAAACCTGTTTTCCCTGCACTGCCTCGACTTTCAAGTCGAGGATCGACTCACACCAAGGTGGCACGTGGGACAGCCCTGTGGGAAAGCCTCGTGGGAAAACCTCGTGGGAAAGCCTCGAGGGAAAGCCCCAGATCCCTTGATCCACGCCGAAGGGAAGCGCGACACTGCTGCTACAGCTCGGGAGGAAAGCGCACCTGCATGCCCCCACTCGAGACGAGGACTGACTCCCCTGGGGAGACTCCAGAAGTACCCCAAGATCCATGTCAGCACTGGAGAGGAATCCTCAGGTTCCGGCACCGATTCCACACAAGGTCTTAGGCCCCGGCTTCGACGGGAGAGGAATCCCGAGAGGCCCCCGAGCATCTCGCATGGGGACTGGCCTTTCCTGAGGCCACCAGAGCGGGTCCCTGAGGTCCCAGTCGTAAGTCGAGAGCACCTGCCGCAACTCGAGAAAATCCAGGAGGTTCTCCCCTCCAGGCGAGATGAGGCCCATTTCCACTGAGGCGTCTGGAGGCTAATCACATCTAACATCTGGAACTTCCAAAGGGTCATTCACATCCTTTACTGCAACTCAAGAAGTTCCTCGACAAACCGGTCTCCGACTCGAGAGGAAGCACGAGATTCCCGCCCACATCCAGCAGAGACCCGTTTCCGCCTCCTAGCTCGAGAGTAGGGATCCTTTCCCTGCGTGGTCGGGAAAGAATTCCCGGCATTCCTGTCGCATCTCAAGAGGAGGCGCTCTCCACAGGAAAGGCGAGAGGAACTCCAGGGTTGTGCCACCATTCCCAGAGTCCCCCAGATGTCTCAGTCCATTCCAGGGAAACCTGTTTTCCCTGCACTGCCTCGACTTTCAAGCCGAGGATCGACTCACACCACGGTGGCACGTGGGACAGCCCTGTGGGAAAGCCTCGTGGGAAAGCCTCGTGGGAAAGCCTCGAGGGAAAGCCACAGATCCCTTGATCCACGCGAAGGGAAGCGCGACACTGCTGCTACAGCTCGGAGGAAAGCGCACGTGCATGCCCCCACTCGAGACGAGGACTGACTCCCCTGGGGAGACTCCAGAAGTACCCCAAGATCCATGTCAGCACTGGAGAGGAATCCTCAGGTTCCGGCACCTGACTCCACACAAGGTCTTAGGCCCCGCATCGACGGGAGAGGAAATCCCGAGAGGCCCCGAGCAACTCGCATGGGGACTGGCCTTTCCTGAGGCCACCAGAGCGGGTCCCTGAGGTCCCCGTCGTAAGTCGAGAGCACCTGCCGCAACTCGAGAAAATCCAGGAGGTTCTCCCCTCCAGGCGAGATGAGGCCCATTTCCACTGAGGCGTCTGAGGCTAATCACACCTAAACTCTGGAACTTCCAAAGGGTCCTTCACACCCTTGACTGCAACTCAAGAAGTTCCCCGACATACCCGACTCCACTCGAGAGGAAGCACGAGAGTCCCGCCCACATCCAGAGGAGCCCCGTTTCCGCCTCCTAGCTCGAGAGGAGGGATCCTTTCCCTGCGTGGTCGGGAAAGAATTCCCGGCGTTCCCGTCGCATCTCAAGAGGAGGCGCTCTCCACAGGAAAGGCGAGAGGAACTCCAGGGTCGTGCCACATTCCCAGAGTCCCCCAGATGTCTCAGTCCATTCCAGGGAAACCTGTTTTCCCTACACTGCCTCGACTTTCAAGCCGAGGATCGACTCACACCACGGTGGCACGTGGGACAGCCCTGTGGGAAAGCCTCGTGGGAAAGCCTCATGGGAAAGCCTCGAGGGAAAGCCCCTGATCCCTTGATCCACGCGAAGGGAAGCGTGACACTGCTGCTACAGCTCGGGAGGAAAGCGCACTTGCATGCCCCCACTCGAGACGAGGACTGACTCCCCTGGGGAGACTCCAGAAGTACCCCAAGATCCATGTCAGCACTGGAGAGGAATCCTCAGGTTCCGGCACCGATTCCACACAAGGTCTTAGGCCCCGGCTTCGACGGGAGAGGAATCCCGAGAGGCCCCCGAGCATCTCGCATGGGGACTGGCCTTTCCTGAGGCCACCAGAGCGGGTCCCTGAGGTCCCAGTCGTAAGTCGAGAGCACCTGCCGCAACTCGAGAAAATCCAGGAGGTTCTCCCCTCCAGGCGAGATGAGGCCCATTTCCGCTGAGGCGTCTGGAGGCTAATCGCATCTAACATCTGGAACTTCCAAAGGGTCTTTCACTCCTTTACTGCAACTCAAGAAGTTCCTCGACAAATCCGGTCTCCGACTCGAGAGGAAGCACGAGATTCCCGCCCACATCCAGCAGAGACCCGTTTCCGCCTCCTAGCTCGAGAGTAGGGATCCTTTCCCTGCGTGGTCGGGAAAGAATTCCCGGCGTTCCCTTCGCATCTCAAGAGGAGGCGCTCTCCACAGGAATGTCGAGAGGAACTCCAGGGTTGTGCCACCATTCCCAGAGTCCCCCAGATGTCTCAGTCCATTCCAGGGAAACCTGTTTTCCCTGCACTGTCCTCGACTTTCTAGCCGAGGATCGGACTCACACCACGGTGGCACGTGGGACAGCACTGTGGGAAAGCCTCGTGGGAAAGCCTCTGATGGGAAAGCCACAGATCCCTTGATCCACACGAAGGGAAGCGCGACACTGCTGCTACAGCTCGGTAGGAAAGTGCACGTGCATGCCCCCACTCGAGACGAGGACTGACTCCCCTGGGGAGACTCCAGAAGTACCCCAAGATCCATGTCAGCACTGGAGAGGAATCCTCAGGTTCCGGCACCGACTCCACACAAGATCTTAGGCCCCTGCATCGACGGGAGAGGAATCCCGAGAGGGCCTCGAGCAACTCGCATGGGGACTGGCCTTTCCTGACGCCACCACAGCGGGTCCCTGAGGTTCCCGTCGTAAGTCGAGAGCACCTGCCGCAACTCGAGAAAATCCAGGAGGTTCTGCCCCTCCAGGCGAGATGAGGCCCATTTCCGCTGAGGCGTCCTGAGGCTAATCACACCTAAACTCTGGAACTTCCAAAGGGTCCTTCACACCCTTACTGCAACTCAAGAAGTTCCTCGACAAACCGGTCTCCACTCGAGAGGAAGCACGAGAGTCCCGCCCACATCCAGCAGGAGACCCGTTTCCGCCTCCTAGCTCGAGAGGAGGGATCCTTTCCCTGCCGTGGTCGGGAAAAAAATTCCCGGCGTTCCGCTCGCATCTCAAGAGGAGGCGCTCTCCACAGGAAAGTCGAGACGAACTCCAGTGTCATGTCCAATATTCCCAGAGTCCTGCCAGAAGTCTCAGTCCATTCCAGGGAAACCTGTTTTCCCTGCACTGCCTCGACTTTCAAGTCGAGGATCGACGCACACCAAGGTGGCACGTGGGACAGCCCTGTGGGAAAGCCTCGTGGGAAAACCTCGTGGGAAAGCCTCGAGGGAAAGCCCCAGATCCCTTGATCCACGCCAAGGGAAGCGCGACACTGCTGTTACAGCTCGGGAGGAAAGCGCACCTGCATGCCCCCACTCGAGACGAGGACTGACTCCCCTGGGGAGACTCCAGAAGTACCCCAAGATCCATGTCAGCACTGGAGAGGAATCCTCAGGTTCCGGCACCGATTCCACACAAGGTCTTAGGCCCCGGCTTCGACGGGAGAGGAATCCCGAGAGGCCCCGAGCATCTCGCATGGGGACTGGCCTTTCCTGAGGCCACCAGAGCGGGTCCCTGAGGTCCCAGTCGTAAGTCGAGAGCACCTGCCGCAACTCGAGAAAATCCAGGAAGGTTCTCCCCTCCAGGCGAGATGAGGCCCATTTCCACTGAGGCGTCTGGAGGCTAATCACATCTAACATCTGGAACTTCCAAAGGGTCATTCACTCCTTTACTGCAACTCAAGAAGTTCCTCGACAAACCGGTCTCCGCTCGAGAGGAAGCACGAGATTCCCGCCCACATCCAGCAGAGACCCGTTTCCGCCTCCTAGCTCGAGAGTAGGGATCCTTTCCCTGCGTGGTCGGGAAAGAATTCCCAGCATTCCTGTCGCATTCTCAAGAGGAGGCGCTCTCCACAGGAAAGGCGAGAGGAACTCCAGGGTTGTGCCACCATTCCCAGAGTCCCCCAGATGTCTCAGTCCATTCCAGGGAAACCTGTTTTCCCTGCACTGCCTCGACTTTCAAGTCCAAGGATCGACTCTCACCACAGTGGCACGTGGGACAGCCCTGTGGGAAAGCCTCGTGGGAAAGCCTCGTGGGAAAGCCTCGAGGGAAAGCCACAGATCCCTTGATCCACGCGAAGGGAAGTGCGACACTGCTGCTACAGCTCGGAAGGAAAGCGCACGTGCATGTCCCCCACTCGAGACGAGGACTGACTCCCCTGGGGAGACTCCAGAAGTACCCCAAGATCCATGTCAGCACTGGAGAGGAATCCTCAGGTTCCGGCACTGACTCCACACAAGGTTTTAGGCCCCAGCATCGACGGGAGCAGAAACCCGAGAGGCCCCGAGCAACTCGCAAGGGGACTGGCCTTTCCTGAGGCCACCAGAGCGGGTCCCTGATGTCCCCGTCGTAAGTCGAGAGCACCTGCCGCAACTCGAGAAAATCCAGGAGGTTCTCCCCTCCATTCGAGATGAGGCCCATTTCCACTGAGGCGTCTTGAGGCTAATCACACCTAAACTCTGGAACTTCCAAAGGGTCCTTCACACCCTTGACTGCAACTCAAGAAGTTCCCCGACATACCCGACTCCACTCGAGAGGAAGCACGAGAGTCCCGCCCACAACCAGAGGAGCCCCGTTTCCGCCTCCTAGCTCGAGAGGAGGGATCCTTTCCCTGCGTGGTCGGGAAAGAATTCCCGGCCTTCCCGTCGCATCTCAATAGGAGGCGCTCTCCACAGGAAAGGCGAGAGGAACTCCAGGGTCGTGCCACATTCCCAGAGTCCCCCAGATGTCTCAGTCCATTCCAGGGAAACCTGTTTTCCCTACACTGCCTCGACTTTCAAGCCGAGGATCGACTCACACCACGGTGGCACGTGGGACAGCCCTGTGGGAAAGCCTCGTGGGAAAGCCTCATGGGAAAGCCTCGAGGGAAAGCCCCTGATCCCTTGATCCACGCGAAGGGAAGCGTGACACTGCTGCTACAGCTCGGGAGGAAAGCGCACTTGCATGCCCCCACTCGAGACGAGGACTGACTCCCCTGGGGAGACTCCAGAAGTACCCCAAGATCCATGTCAGCACTGGAGAGGAATCCTCAGGTTCCGGCACCGATTCCACACAAGGTCTTAGGCCCCGGCTTCGACGGGAGAGGAATCCCGAGAGGCCCCGAGCATCTCGCATGGGGACTGGCCTTTCCTGAGGCCACCAGAGCGGGTCCCTGAGGTCCCAGTCGTAAGTCGAGAGCACCTGCCGCAACTCGAGAAAATCCAGGAGGTTCTCCCCTCCAGGCGAGATGAGGCCCATTTCCGCTGAGGCGTCTGGAGGCTAATCGCATCTAACATCTGGAACTTCCAAAGGGTCTTTCACTCCTTTACTGCAACTCAAGAAGTTCCTCGACAAACCGGTCTCCGACTCGAGAGGAAGCACGAGATTCCCGCCCACATCCAGCAGAGACCCGTTTCCGCCTCCTAGCTCGAGAGTAGGGATCCTTTCCCTGCGTGGTCGGGAAAGAATTCCCGGCGTTCCCTTCGCATCTCAAGAGGAGGCGCTCTCCACAGGAATGTGAGAGGAACTCCAGGGTTGTGCCACCATTCCCAGAGTCCCCCAGATGTCTCAGTCCATTCCAGGGAAACCTGTTTTCCCTGCACTGTCCTCGACTTTCTAGCCGAGGTTGGACTCACACCACGGTGGCACGTGGGACAGCACTGTGGGAAAGCCTCGTGGGAAAGCCTTGATGGAAAGCCACAGATCCCTTGATCCACACGAAGGGAAGCGCGACACTGCTGCTACAGCTCGGTAGGAAAGTGCACGTGCATGCCCCCACTCGAGACGAGGACTGACTCCCCTGGGGAGACTCCAGAAGTACCCCAAGATCCATGTCAGCACTGGAGAGGAATCCTCAGGTTCCGGCACCGACTCCACACAAGATCTTAGGCCCCTGCATCGACGGGAGAGGAATCCCGAGAGGGCCTCGAGCAACTCGCATGGGGACTGGCCTTTCCTGACGCCACCACAGCGGGTCCCTGAGGTTCCCGTCGTAAGTCGAGAGCACCTGCCGCAACTCGAGAAAATCCAGGAGGTTCTGCCCCTCCAGGCGAGATGAGGCCCATTTCCGCTGAGGCGTCCTGAGGCTAATCACACCTAAACTCTGGAACTTCCAAAGGGTCCTTCACACCCTTACTGCAACTCAAGAAGTTCCTCGACATAACCCGTCTCCACTCGAGAGGAAGCACGAGAGTCCCGCCCACATCCAGCAGGAGACCCGTTTCCGCCTCCTAGCTCGAGAGGAGGGATCCTTTCCCTGCCTGGTCGGGAAAAAATTCCCGGCGTTCCGCTCGCATCTCAAGAGGAGGCGCTCTCCACAGGAAAGGCGAGACGAACTCCAGGGTCATGTGCCACATTCCCAGAGTCCGCCAGATGTCTCAGTCCATTCCAGGGAAACCTGTTTTCCCTGCACTGCCTCGACTTTCAAGTCGAGGATCGACTCACACCACGGTGGCACGTGGGACAGCCCTGTGGGAAAGCCTCGTGGGAAAAGCCTCGTGGGAAAGCCTCGAGGGAAAGCCCCAGATCCCTTGATCCACGCGAAGGGAAGCGCGACACTGCTGCTACAGCTCGGGAGGAAAGCGCACCTGCATGCCCCCACTCGAGACGAGGACTGACTCCCCTGGGGAGACTCCAGAAGTACCCCAAGATCCATGTCAGCACTGGAGAGGAATCCTCAGGTTCCGGCACCGATTCCACACAAGGTCTTAGGCCCCGGCATTCGACGGGAGAGGAATCCCGAGAGGCCCCCGAGCAATCTCGCATGGGGACTGGCCTTTCCTGAGGCCACCAGAGCGGGTCCCTGAGGTCCCAGTCGTAAGTCGAGAGCACCTGCCGCAACTCGAGAAAATCCAGGAGGTTCTCCCCTCCAGGCGAGATGAGGCCCATTTCCGCTGAGGCGTCTCGGAGGCTAATCACATCTAACATCTGGAACTTCCAAAGGGTCCTTCACACCCTTGACTGCAACTCAAGAAGTTCCTCCGACATACCCGGTCTCCACTCGAGAGGAAGCACGAGAGTCCCGCCCACATCCAGCAGGAGCCCGTTTCCGCCTCCTAGCTCGAGAGTAGGGATCCTTTCCCTGCGTGGTCGGGAAAGAATTCCCGGCGTTCCCGTCGCATCTCAAGAGGAGGCGCTCTCCACAGGAAAGGCGAGAGGAACTCCAGGGTTCGTGCCACCATTCCCAGAGTCCCCCAGATGTCTCAGTCCATTCCAGGGAAACCTGTTTTCCCTGCACTGCCTCGACTTTCAAGCCGAGGATCGGACTCACACCACGGTGGCACGTGGGACAGCCCTGTGGGAAAGCCTCGTGGGAAAGCCTCTGGAAAGCCTCGAGGGAAAGCCACAGATCCCTTGATCCACGCGAAGGGAAGCCGCGACACTGCTGCTACAGCTCGGGAGGAAAGCGCACGTGCATGCCCCCACTCGAGACGAGGACTGACTCCCCTGGGGAGACTCCAGAAGTACCCCAAGATCCATGTCAGCACTGGAGAGGAATCCTCAGGTTCCGGCACCGACTCCACACAAGATCTTAGGCCCCGCATCGACGGGAGAGGAATCCCGAGAGGCCCTCGAGCAACTCGCATGGGGACTGGCCTTTCCTGAGGCCACCAGAGCGGGTCCCTGAGGTCCCGTCGTAAGTCGAGAGCACCTGCCGCAACTCGAGAAAATCCAGGAGGACGTCTGCCC
>NW_017212041.1:0-17043 GCF_001704415.2 Capra hircus
CTTTGGAAGTTCCAGAGGTTAGGTGTGATTAGCCTCGAGATCTCAGCATCCGGAAATGGGCCTCATTTCGCCTGGAGGGGAGAACTCCTGGATTTTCTCGAGTTGCGACAGGTGCTCTCGACTTACGACGGGAACTCAGGGACGCTCTGGTGGCCTCAGGAAAGGCCAGTCCGCCATGCGAATTGCTCAGGGGTCTCTCAGGATTTCTCTCCCGTCGATGCCGGGGCCTAAGATCTTGTGTAGAATCGGTGCCGTAACCTGAGCATTCCTCTCCAGTGCTGACATGGATCTTGGGTACTTCTGGAGTCTGCCCAAGGGAGTCAGTCCTCGTCTCGAGAGGGGGTATGCACGTGCGCTTTCCTCCCGAGCTGTAGCAGAAGTGTCGCGCTTCCCTTCGCGTGGATAAAGGGATCTGTGGCTTTCCCTCGAGGCTTTCCCACAGGGCTGTCCCGTGCCACTGTGGTGTGACTCTATCCTCAGCTTGAAAGTCCAGGCAGTGCAGGGAAAACAGGTTTCCCTGGAATGGACTGAGATATCTGGGGGACTCTGGGAATGGCGGCACGACCCTGGAGTTACTCTCACCTTTCCTGTGGAGAGCACCTCCTCTTTAGATGCGACGGAACACTGGGAATTCTATCCCGACCCGCAGGGGAAGGATCCCTCCTCTCGAGCTAGGAGACGGAAACGGGGCTCCTCTGGATATGGGCGGGAGTCTCGTGCTTCCTCTCGATTGGAGACGGGTATGTCGGGGAACTTCTTGAGTTGCAGCAAGGGTGTGAAGGACCCTTTGGGAAGTTCCAGAGGTTAGGTGTGATTAGCCACGAGAGCCCTGAGCGGAAATGGGCCTCATGTCGCCTGGAGGGGAGAACCGCCTGGATTTTCGCGAGTTGCCGCAGGTGCTCTCGACTTATGACGGGGACCTCAGGGACCGCTCTGGTGGCCTCAGGAAAGACCAGTCGCCATGGGAGTTGCTCGGGGCCCCTCGGGATTCCACTCCCGTCGATGCCGGGGCCTAAGACCTTGTGTGGACTGGGGGTCAGAACCTGAGGATTCCTCTCCAGTGCTGACATGGATCTTGGGGGACTTCAGGAGTCTCCCCAGAGGAGTCAGTCCTCATCTCGATTGGGGGCATGCACGTGCGATTTCCTCTAGAGCTGTAGCAGCAGTGTCACACTTCCCTTCGCGTGGATCAAGGGATCTGTGGCTTTCCCTCGAGGCTTTCCCACGAGGCTTTCCACTTTCCCACAGGGCTGTCCCACGTGCCACCGTGGTGTGAGTGGATCCTCGGCTTCAAAGTCGAGGCAGTGCAGGGAAAACAGGTTTCCCTAGAATGGACATAGACATCTGGGGGACTCTGGGAATGGTGGCACTACCCTGGAGTTCCTCTCGCCTTTCTGTGGAGAGCGCCTCCTCTTGAGATGCGACGGAACGCCCGGGAAATATTTCCCGACCACGCACGGAAAGGATCCTCCTCTCGAGCTAGGAGGCAGAAAAGGGGCTCCTCTGGATGTGGGGGGACTCTCGGTGCTTCCTCTCGAGTGGAGACGGGTATGTCGGGGAACTTCTTGAGTTGCAGCAAGGGTGTGAAGGACCCTTTGGAAGTTCCAGAGGTTAGGTGTGAATAGCCTCGAGACGCCTCCAGCGGAAATGGGCCTCAACTCGCCTGGGAGGGAAGAACCTCCTGGATTTTCTCCGAGTTGTGGCAGGTGCTCTCGGACTTACAGACGGGGACCTCAGGGACCCACTCTGGTGGCCTCAGGAAAGGCCAGTCCCCATGCGAGGTTGGCTCGGGGCTCTCAGGATTCCTCTCCCTGTCGATGCCGGGGCCTAAGACCTTGCTGTGGAGTCGGTGCCGGAAACGTGAGGATTCCTCTCCAGTGCTGACATGGATCTTGGGCTACTTCTGTAGTCTCCCCAGGGGAGTCAGTCCTCGTCTCGAGTGGGGGCATGCACGTGCGCTTTCCTACCGAGCTGTAGCAGCAGTGTCAAGCTTCCCTTCGAGTGGATCAAGGGATCTGCGGCTTTCCCTCGAGGCTTTCCCCGAGTCTTTCCCACGAGGCTTTCCCACAGGGCTGTCCCACGTGCCACCGTGGTGTGAGTTGATCCTCGGCTTCAAAGTCGAGGCAGTGCAGGGAAAATAATATTCCCTGGAATGGACTGAGACATCTGGGGGACGCTGGGAATGGTGGCACGACCCTGGAGTTCCTCTCGCCTTTCCTGTGGAGAGCGCCTCCTCTTGAGGTGCGACAGGAACGCGGGGAATTCTTTCCCCACCACGCAGGGAAAGGATCCCTTCTCCCGAGCTAGGAGTCGGAAACGGGTCTCCTCTGGATGTGGGCGGGACTCTCGTGCTTCCTCTCAAGTGGAGACGGGTATGTCGGGGAACTTCTTGAGTTGCAGCAAGGGTGTGAAGGACCCTTTGGAAGTTCCAGATGTTAGATGTGATTAGCCTCCAGACGCCTCAGCGGAAATGGGCCTCATCTCGCCTGGAGGTTAGAACCTCCTGCATTTTCTCGAGTTTCGGCAGGTGCTCTCGACTTACGACAGGGACCTCTGTTACCCGCTCTGGTGGCCTCAGGAAAGGCCAGTCCGCATGCGAGTTGCTCGGGGGACTCTCGGGATTCCTCTCCCGTCGATGCCAGGGCCTAAGACCTTGTGTGGAGTCGGTGCCGGAACCTGAGGATTCCTCTCCAGTGCTGACATGGATCTTGGGGTACTTCTGTAGTCTCCCCAGGGGAGTCAGTCCTCATCTCGATTGGGGCCATGCACGTGCGCTTTCCTCCCTTACCTGTAGCAGCAGTGTTGCGCTTCCCTTCGCGTGGATCAAGGGATCTGTGGCTTTCCCTCAGAGGCTTTCCCACGAGGCTTTCCCCACAGGGCTCTCCCACGTGCCACCGTGGTGTGAGTTGATCCTCGGCTTGAATGTCGAGGCAGTGCAGGGAAAACAGCTTTCCCTGGAATGGACTGAGACATCTGGGGGACTCTGGGAATGGTGACACGACCCTTGAGTCCCTCTCGCCTTTCCTGTGGAGAGCTCCTCCCTCTTGAGATGCGACGGGAACGCCGGGAATTCTTTCCCCACCACGCAGGGAAAGGATCCCTCCTCTCGAGCTATGAGGCGGAAACGGGGCTCCTCTGGATGTGGACGGGACTCTCGTGCTTCCTCTCGAGTGGAGACGGGTATGTCGGGGAACTTCTTGAGTTGCAGCAAGGGTGTGAAGGACCCTTTGGAAGTTCCAGATGTTAGATGTGATTAGCCTGCGAGAGCCTCAGCGGAATTGGGCCTCATCTCGCCTGGAGGGGAGAAACTCCTGGATTTTCTCGAGTTGCGGCAGGTGCTCTCGACTTACGACGGGGACCTCAGGGACCCGCTCTGGTGGCCTCAGGAAAGGCCAGTCCCCATGCGAGTTGCTCAGGGGCCTCTTGGGATTCCTCTCCCGTCGATGCCGGGCCTAAGATCTTGTGTGGAGTCGCTGCCGGAACCTGAGGATTCCTCTCCAGTGCTGACATGGATCTTGGGGTACTTCTGGAGTCTTCCCAGGGTGAGTCAGTCCTCGTCTCTAGTGGGGGCATGCACGTGCGCCTTTCCCTCCCAAGGCTGTAGCAGCAGTGTCAGCGCTTCCCTTCGCAGTGGCATCAAGGCGATCTGTGGCTTTCCCTCGAGGCTTCCACGAGGCTTTCCCACAGGGCTGTCCCACGATGCCACCGTGGTGTGAGTCGAATCCTCGGCTTGAAAGTCGAGGCAGTGCAGGGAAAACAGGTTTCCCTGGAATGGACTGAGACATCTGAGGGACTCTGGGAATGGTGGCACGACCCTGGAGTTCCTCTCGCCTTTCCTGTGGAGAGCGCCTCCTCTTGAGATGCGACGGGAACGCCGGGGAATTCTTTCCCGACCACGCAGGAGAAAGGATCCCTCCTCTCGAGCTAGGAGGCTGAAACGGGGCTCCTCTGGATGTGGGCGGGACTCTCGTGCTTCCTCTCGAGTGGAGACGGGTATGTCGGGGAACTTCTTGAGTTGCAGCAAGGGTGTGAAGGACCCTTTGGAAGTTCCAGATGGTTAGATGTGATTAGCCTCGAGACGCCTCATGGGAAATGGGCCTCATCTCGCCTGGAGGGAGAACCTCCTGGATTTTCTCGAGTTGCGGCAGGTGCTCTCGACTTACGACGGGGACCTCAGGGACCCGCTCTGGTGGCCTCAGGAAAGGCCAGTCCCCATGCGAGTTGCTCGGGGGCCTCTCGGGATTCCTCTCCCATCGATGCCGGGCCTAAGACCTTGTGTGGAGTCGGTGCCGGAACCTGAGGATTCCTCTCCAGTGCTGACATGGATCTTGGGGTACTTCTGGAGTCTCCCCAGGGGAGTCAGTCCTCGTCTCGAGTGGGGGCATGCACGTGCGCTTTCCTCCCGAGCTGTAGCAGCAGTGTCGCGCTTCCCTTCGCGTGGATCAAGGGATCTGTGGCTTTCCCTCGAGGCTTTCCCACGAGGCTTTCCCACGAGGCTTTCCCACAGGGCTGTCCCACGTGCCACCGTGGTGTGAGTCGATCCTCGGCTTGAAAGTCGAGGCAGTGCAGGGAAAACAGGTTTCCCTGGAATGGACTGAGACATCTGGGGGACTCTGGGAATGGTGGCACGACCCTGGAGTTCCTCTCGCCTTTCCTGTGGAGAGCGCCTCCTCTTGAGATGCGACGGGAACAGCCGGGAATTCTTTCCCGACCACGCAGGGAAAGGATCCGTCCTCTCGAGCTAGGAGGCAGGAAACAGGGGCTCCTCTGGAATGTGGGCGGGACTCTCGTGCTTCCTCTCGAGTGGAGACGGGTATGTCGGGGAAGCTTCTTGAGTTGCAGCAAGGGTGTGAAGGACCCTTTGGAAGTTCCAGATGTTAGATGTGATTAGCCTCAAGACGCCTCAGGCGAAATGGGCCTCATCTCGCCTGGAGGGGAGAACCTCCTGGATTTTCTCGAGTTGCGGCAGGTGCTCTCGACTTACGACGGGACTTCAGGGACCCGCTCTGGTGGCCTCAGGAAAGGCCAGTCCCATGCGAGTTGCTCGGGGGCCTCTCAGGATTCCTCTCCCGTCGATGCCGGGGCCTAAGACCTTGTGTGGAGTCGGGTGCGGAACCTGAGGATTCCTCTCCAGTGCTGACATGGATCTTGGGGTAACTTCTGGAGTCTCCCCAGGTGAGTCAGTCCTCGTCTCTAGTGGGGGCATGAACTTGCGCTTTCCTCCCGAGCTGTAGCAGCAGTGTCATGCCTTCCCTTCGCGTGCATCAAGGGATCTGTGGCTTTCCCTCGAGGCTTTCCCAGGAGGCTTTCCCACGAGGCTTTCCCACAGGGCTGTCCCACGTGCCACCGTGGTGTGAGTCGATCCTCGCTTGAAAGTTCGAGGCAGTGCAGGGAAAACAGGTTTCCCTGGAATGGACTGAGACATCTGGGGGACTCTGGGAATGGTGGCACGACCCTGGAGTTCCTCTCGCCATTCCTGTGGAGAGCGCCTCCTCTTGAGATGCGACGGGAACACCGGGAATTCTTTCCCGAACGAAGCAGGGAAAGGATCCCTCCTCTCGAGCTAGGAGGCAGGAAACGGGGCTCCTCTGGATGTGGCGGGACTCTCGTGCTTCCTCTCGAGTGGAGACGGGTAATGTCGGGGAACTTCTTGAGTTGCAGCAAGTGGTGTGAAGGACCTCTTTGGAAATTCCAGAGGTTAGGTGTGATTGACTCGATACGCCTCAGCAGAAATGGGCCTCATCTCGCCTGGAGGGGAGAACCTTCATGGATTATCTCGAGTTGCGGCAGGTGCTCTCGACTTACGATGGGGAACTCTGCGACCCGCTCTGGTGGCCTGCAGGAAAGGCCAGTCCCCATGCGAGTTGCTCGGGGGGCTCTCGGGATTCCTCTCCCGTTGATGCTGGGCCTAAGACCTTGTGTGGATTCAGTGCCAGAACCTGAGGATTCCTCTCCAGTGCTGACATGGATCTTGGGGTACTTCTGGAGTCTCCCCAGCGGGAGTCAGTCCTCGTCTCGAGTGGGGGCATGCACGTGCGCTTTCCATCCTGAGCTGTAGCAGCAGTGTCGCACTTCCCTTCGCGTGGTTCAAGGGATCTGTGGCTTTCCCTCGAGGCTTTCCCACGAGGCTATCCCACGAGGCTTTCCCACAGGGCTGTCCCACGTGCCACCATAGTGTGAGTCGATCCTCGGCTTGAAAGCTGAGGCAGTGCAGGGAAAACAGGTTTCCCTGGAATGGACTGAGACGTCTGGGTGACTCTGGGATGGTGGAAAGACCCTGGAGTTCCTCTCACCTTTCCTGTGGAGAGCGCCTCCTCTTGAGATGCGACGGGAACACCGGGAATTCTTTCCTGACCACGCAGGGAAAGGATCCCTCCTCTCGAGATAGGAGCGGAAACGGGACTCCTCTGAATGTGGGCGGGACTCTCGTGCTTCCTCTCGAGTGGAGACGGGTATGTCAGGGAACTTCTTGAGTTGCAAGCAAGGGTGTGAAGGACACTTTGGAAGTTTCAGAGTGTTAGGTGTCATTAGCCTCGAGACGCCTCAGCGGAAATGGGCCTCATCTCGCCTGGAGGGGAGAACCTCCTGGATTTTCTCGAGTTGCGGACATGTGCTCTCGACTTACGACGGGGACCTCAGGGACACCGCTCTGGTGGCCTCAGGAAAGGCCAGTCCCCATGCGAGTTGCTCGGGGGCCTCTCGGGATTCCTCTCCCGTCGATGCCGGTGCCTAAGACCTTGTGTGAAGTCAGGTGCCTGAAACTGAGGATTCCTCTCCAAGTGCTGACATGGATCTTGGGGTACTTCTGGAGTCTCCTCAATGGAATCGGTTCTCGTCTCGAGTGAGGGCCTGCACGTGTGCTTACCTCTCCGAGCTGTAGCAGCCAGTTTCACGTTTCCCTTCGCTTGGATCAAGGGATCTGTGGCTTTCCCTCGAGGCTTTCCCACGAGGCTTTCCCACGAGGCCTTCCCTACAGGGCTGTCCTACTTGCCACCTTGGTGTGAGTCAATCCTCGGCTTGAAAGTCAAGGCAGTGCAGGGAAAACAGGTTTCCCTGGAATGGCCTGAGACATCTGGGGGATCTCTGGGAATGGTGGCACGACCGCTGGAGTTCCCTCAACCTTTTCCTGTGGAGAGCGCCTCCTCTTGAGATGCGACGGGAAAGCCGGGAATTCTTTCCCGACCACGCAGGGAAAGGATCCCTCCTCTCGAGCTAGGAGGCGGAAACGGGGCTCCTCTGGATGTGGGCGGGACTATCGTGCTTCCTCTCGAGTGGAGACGGGTATGTCGGGGAACTTCTTGAGTTGCAGCAATGGTGTGAAGGACCCTTTGGAAGTTCCAGAGGTTAGGTGTGATTATCCTCGAGACGGCTCAGCCGAAATGGGCCTCATCTCTCCAGGAGGGGAGAACCTCCTGGGTTTTTTCGAGTTGCGGCAGGTGCCTCTCGACTTACGACGGGGACCTCAGGGACCCGCTCTGGTGGCCTCAGGAAAGGCCAGTCCCCATGTAAGTTGCTCGGGGCCTCTCGGGAATCCTCTCCGGTCGATGCCGGGGCCTAAGATCTTGTGTGGAGTGGGTGCCGGAACCTGAGGATTCCTCACCAGTGCTGACATGGATCTTGGGGTACTTCTGGAGTCTCCCCAGGGGAGTCAGTCCTCGTCTCGAGTGGGGGCATGCATCTGCGCTTTCCTCACGAGCTGTAGCAGCAGTGCCACGGTTCCCTCCGCGTGGATCAAGGGATCTGTGGCTTTCGCTCGAGGCTTTTACACGAGGCTTTCCCACGAGGCTTTCCCACAGGGCTGTCCCACGTGTCACATTGGTGTGAGTCAATACTCTGCTTGAAAGTCGACGCAGTGCAGGGAAAACAGGTTTCTCCCTGGAATGGACTGAGATATCTGGGGGACTCTGGGAATGGTGGCACGACCCTGGAGTTCCTCTGGCCTTTCCTGTGGAGAGCGCCACCTCTTGAGATGCAACGGGAACGCCGGGAATTCTTTCCCCAACACGCAGGGAAAGGTTCCCTCCTCTCGACCTAGGAGGCAGAAACGGGGCTCCTCTGGATGTGGCTGGGACTCTCGTGCCTCCTCCCGAGTGGAGACGGGTATGTCGGGGAACTTCTTGAGTTGCAGCAAGGGTGTGAAGGACCCTTTATTAGTTCCAGAGTTTAGGTGTGATTAGGTTCGAGACGCCTCAGTGGAAATGGGCCTCATCTCGCCTGGAGGGGAAAACCTCCTGGATTTTCTCGAGTTGCGGCAGGTTCTCTTGACTTACGACTGGGACCTCAGGGACCCGCTCTGGTGGCCTCAGGAAAGGCCAGTCCCCATGCGAGTTGCTCGGGGGCCTCTCAGGATTCCTCTCCCGTCGATGCCGGGGCATAAGATCTTGTGTGGATTCGGTGCCGGAACCTGAGGATTCCTCTCCAGTGCTGACATGGATCTTGGGGTTACTTCTGGAGTCTCCCCAGGGGACTCAGTCCTCGTCTCGAGTGGAGGCATGCACGTGTGCTTTTCTCCCGAGCTCAAGCAAGCAGTGTCACGCTTTCATTCGCGTGGATCACGGGATCTGTGGCTTTCCCTCGAGGCTTTCCCAGCTTCCCGAGGCTTTCCCACAGGGCTGTCCCACGTGCCACCGGTGGTGTGAGTCGATCCTCGGCTTGAAAGTCGAGGCAGTGCAGGGAAAACCAGTTTTCCCTGGAATGGACTGAGACATCTGGGGGACTCTGGGAATGGTGGCACGACCCTGGAATTCCTCTCGACTTTCCTGTCGAGAGCGCTTCCTCTTGAGATGCGACGGGAACTCCGGGAATTCTTTCCCGAGGACGCAGGGAAAGGATCCCTCCTCTCAGAGCTAGGAAGCGGAAACGGAGCTCCTCTGGATGTGGGCGGAACTCTCGTGCTTCTTCTAGAGTGGAGACGGGTAAGTCCGGGAAACTTCTTGAGTTGCAGCAGAGGGTGTGAAGGACCCTTTGGAAGTTCCAGAGTTTAGGTGTGATTAGCCTCGAGATGCCTCAGCGCAAATGGGTCTCATCTCGCCTGGAGGGGAGAACCTCCTGGATTTTCTCGAGTTGCGCCAGGTGCTCTCGACTTACGACGGGGACCTCAGTCGCCCGCTTTGGTGGCCTCAGGAAAGGCCAGTCCCCATGCGAGTTGCTCGGGAGCCTCTCCTGATGTCTCTCCCTCTCCAGTGCTGTCTTGGATCTTGACTGGCCTTTCCTGAGGCCACCAAGAGCGGGTCCCTGCGGTCCCCGTCGTAAGTCGAGAGCACCTGCCGCAACTGGAGAAAATCAAGGATGTTCTCCCCTCCAGGCAAAATGAAGCCTATTTCCACTGACACATCTCAAGGCTAAGCACACTTAAACTCTGGAACTTCCAAAGGGTCCTTCACACCCTTGCTGCAAATCAAGAAGTTCCCCGACATACCCGTCTCCACTCAAGAGGAAGCACGATAGTTCCGCCCACATCCAGAGGAGCCCCGTTTCCGCCTCCTAGCTCGAGAGGAGGGATCCTTTCCGTGCGAGGTCGGGAAAGAATTCCCGGCGTTCCCGTCGCATCTCAAGAGGAGGCACTCTCCACAGGAAAGGCGAGCGGAACTCCACGGACATGCCACCATTCTCCGAGTCCCCCAGATGTCGCAGTCCATTCCAGGGAAACCTGTTTCCCCGCACTGACTCGACTTTCAAGCCGAGGATCGACTCACACCACTGTGGCACGTGGGACAGCCCTGTGGCAAAGCCTCGTGGGAAAGCCTCGTGAGAAAGCCTCGAGGGAAAGCCACAGATCCCTTGATCCACACGAAGGGAAGCACGACACTGCTGCTACAGCTGGGGAGGAAAGCGCACGTGCATGCCCTCAACCGAGACGAGGACCGACTCTCCTGGGGAGACTCCAGCAGTACACCAAGATCCATGTCAGCACTGGAGAGGTATCCTCAGGTTACAGCACCGACTCTACGTAAGGTCTGAGGCCCCGGCATCGACGGGAGAGGAATCCTGAGAGGGCCCCGAGGAACTCGCATGGGGACTGGAATTTCCTGAGGCCACCAGAGCGGGTCCCTGAGGTCCCCATGGTAAGTCTAGAGCACCTGCCGCAGCTCGAGAATATCCAGGAGTTTCTCCCCTCCAGGCGAGATGAGGCCCATTTCCATTGAGGCATCTCGGGGCTAATCACACCTAACCTCTAGAACTGCCAAAGGGTCCTTCACACCCTTGCTGCAACTCAAGAGGTTCCCCAACATACCCGTCTCCACTCGAGAGGAAGCACGAGAGTCCCTCCCACATGAGGAGGAGCCCTGTTTCCACCTCATAGCTCGAAAGAAGGGATCCTTTCCCTGCGTGGTCGGGAAAGAATTTCCGGCATTCCCGTCGCATCTCAAGAGTAGGCGCTCTCCACAGAAAAGGCGAGAGGAATTCCAGAGTCGTGCCACAATTCCCAGATTCCCTCAGATGTCTCGTCCATTCCAGGGAAACTTGTTTTCCCTGCACTGCCTCGACTTTCAAGCCGAGGATCGACTCACACCACGGTGGCACGTGGGACAGCCCTGTGGGAAAGCCTCGTGGAAAAGCCTCGAGGGAAAGCCTTCAGGGAAAGCCACTGATACCATGATCCAATCGCCAAGAAGCATGACACTGCTGCTACAGCTCGGGAGGAAAGCGCACGTGCATGCCCCCACTCGAGACGAGGACTGACTCCCCTGGGGAGACTTCAGAAGTACCCCAAGATCCATGTCAGCACTGTCAGGAATCCTCAGGTTCCGGCACCGACTCCACACAAAGTCTTAGGCCCCGGCATCGACGGGAGAGGAATCCCGAGAGGCCCCCGAGCAACTTGCATGGGGACTGGCCTTTCCTGAGGCCACCAGAGCGGCTCCCTGAGGTCCCTGTCGTAAGTCGAGAGCACCTGCCGCAACTCGAGAAAATTCAGGAGGTTCTCCCCTCCAGGCGAGATGAGGCCCATTTCCACTGAGGCATCTCGACGCTAATCACACCTAACCTCTGGAACTTGCAAAGCGTCCTTCACACCCTTGCTGCAACTCAAGCAGTTCCCCGACATACCCGTCGACACTCGAGAGGAAGTACGATAGTCCCGCCCACATCCAGAGGAGCCCCGTTTCCGCCTCCTAGCTCGAGAGGAGGGATCCTTTCCCTGCGTGGTGGGGAAAGAATTTCCGGCGTTCCCGTTGCATCTCAAGAGGTGGTGCTCTCCACAGGAAAGGCGAGAGGAAGTCCAGGGTCGTGACACCATTCCCAGAGTCCCCCAGATGTCTCAGTCCATTCCAGGGAAAACTGTTTTCCCTGCACTGCCTCGACTTTCAAGCCCAGGGTCGACTTTCACCACGGTGGCACGAGGGACAGCCCTGTGGGAAAGCCTCGTGGGAAAGTCTCGTGGGAAAGCCTCGAGGGAAAGCCATAGATCCCTTGATCCAGGCGAAGGGAAGCGTGACACTGCTGCTACAGCTCGGGAGGAAAGCACACGTGCATGCCCCCACTCGAGACGAGGACTGACTCCCCTGGGGAGACTCCAGAAGTACCCCAAGATCCATGTCAGCACTGGAGAGGAATCCTCTGGTTCTGGCACCGACTCCAAACAAGGTCTTAGGCCCCGGCATCGACGGGAGAGGAATCCTGAGAGGCCACCGTGCAACTCGAATGGGGACTGGCATTTCCTCAGGCCAACGAGCGGTTCCCTGAGGTCCCCGTCATAGGTCGAAGACCACCTGCCGCAACTTGAGAAAATCCAGGTGGTTGTCCCTCCCAGGAGAGATGGGCCCATTTCCGCTGGGGCGTCTCGAGGATAATCACACCTAAGCTCTGGAATTTCCAAAGGGTCCTTCACACCCTTGCTGCAACTCAAGAAGTTCCCCCACATACCCGTCTCCACTCGAAAGGAGGCACGAGAGTCCCGCCCACATCCAGAGGAGCCCCGTTTCCATCTCATAGCTCGAGAGGAGGGATCCTTTCCCAGCGTGATAGCGAAAGAATTCTCGGGAGTCACTCTCCACAGGAAAGGCGAGAGGAACTCCCTGTCATGCCACCATTCCCAGAGTCCCCCAGATGTCTCAGTCAATTCCAGGAAATCCTGTTTTCCCTGCACTGCCTCGACTTTCAAGCCGAGGATCAACTCACACCATGGTGGTACGTTGGGACAGCCCTGTGGGAAAGCCTCGTGGGAAAGCCTCGAGGGAAAGCCACAGATCCCTTGATTCACGCGAAGGGAAGCCTGACACCTGCTGCTACAGCTCGGGAGGAAAGCGCACGTGCATGCCCCCACTCGAGACGAGGACTGACTCCCCTCGGGAGACTCCAGTAGTACCCCAAGATCCATGTCAGCACTGGAGAGGAATCCTCAGGTTCCGGCACCGACTCCGTACAAGGTCTCAGACCCCGGCATCAACGGGAGAGGAATCCCGAGAGGACATCGAACAACTCGCATGGAGACTGGCCTTTCCTCAGGACACCGGAGAGGGTCCCTGAGGTCCCCGTCGTAATTCTAGAGCACCTGCCACACTCGAGAAAATCCAGGAGGTTCTCCCCTCCAGGCGAGATGAGGCCCATTTCCGCTGAGGCGTCTCGAGGCTAATCACACCTAACCTCTGGAACTTCCAAAGGTTCCTTCACACCTTAGCTGCACTCAAGAAGTTACCCGACACACCCGTCTCCACTCCAGAGGAAGCACGAAGGTCCCGGCCACATCCAGAGGAGCTCCGTTTCCGCCTCCAAGCTAAAGATGAGGGATCCTTCCCTGCTTACTCGGGATAGAATTCCCGACGTTTCCGACGCTTCTCAAGAGGAGGCCCACTGCACAGGAAAGGCGAGAAGAACTCATGGGTCGTGCCACCATTCCAAGAGTCCCCCAGATATCTCAGTCCATTCCAGAGGATCCTGTTTTCCCTGCACTGCTTCGACTTTCACGCCGAGGATCGACTCACACCACGGTGGCACGTGGGAGGGCCCTGTGGGAAAGCCTCGTGGGAAAGCCTTGAGGGAAAAGCCACAGATCCCTTGATCCACGCGAAGGGAAGCGTGACACTGCTGCTACAGCACGGGAGGAAAGCGCACGTGGCATGCCCCCACTCGAGACGAGGACTGACTCCCCTTGGGAATCTCCAGAAGTACCCCAACATTCATGTTCAGCCTTGGAGAGGAATCCTCAGATTCCTGGCCCCGACTCCACACAAGGTCTTAGGCCCTGGCATCGACGGGAGTGGAATAGCGACAGGCCCTCTAGCAACTCGCATGGGGACTGGCCTTTCCTGAGGTCACCAGAGCGGGTCCCTGAGGTCCCCGTCGTAAGTCGAGAGCACCTGCCGCAACTCGGTAAAATCCAGGCGGTTCTCCCCTCCAGGCGAGATGAGGCCCATTTCCCCTGAGGTGTCTCGAGGCTAATCACACGTGACCTCTGGAACTTCCAAAGAGTCTTTCACAGTCATGCTGCAACTCATGAAGTTCCCCGACATACCCGTCTCCACTCAAGAGGAAGCACGAGTGTCCCGGCCACATCCAGAGGAGCTCCGTTTCTGGCTCGTAGCTCGAGTATGAGCGATCCTTTCCCTGATTGGTCGGGAAAGAATTCCCGGCATTCCCATCGCATCTCAAGAGGAGGCGCTCTCCAAAGGAAAGGGGAGAGGAACTGCAGGGTCGTGCCACCATTCCGAGACTCACCCAGATGTCTCAGTCCATTCCACAGGAACCTGTTTTCCCTGCACTTGCCTTGGCCTTCATGCCGAGGATCGACTCACACCACCGTCACACGTGGGACAGCCCTGTGGGAAAGCCTAGTGGGAAAGACTCGAGGGAAAGCCACAGATCCCTTGGTCCAGGCATGGGGAAGCGTGACACTGCTGCTACAGCATGGGAGGAAAGGGCACGCTCATGCCCCCACTCGAGACGAGGCCTGACTCCCTTGTGGAGACTCGAGAAGTACCACAAAATCCATGTCAGCACTGGAGAGGAATCCTCAGCTTCCGGCCCCGACTCCACACAAGGTCTTAGGCCCCGGCATCGATGGGAGAGGAATCACGAGAGGCCCCCTAGCAACACGCATGATGACTGGCGTTTCCTGCCGCCGCCAGAGCGGGTCCCTGAAGTCCCCGTCGTAACTCGAGAGCACCTGCTGAAACTCGGGAATATGCCAGGAGCCTCTCCATTCCAGGCGACATGAGGCCCATTTCTGCTGAGGCATCTCGAGACTAACCACACCTAACCTCTGGAACTTCCAAAGGGTCCTTCACACCCTTGCTGCAACTCAAGAAGTTCCCCGACATACCCGTTCCTCTTCACATTCAGCCATAATGGTGGTGTCATCTGCATATCTTAGTTTATTGATATTTCTACCGGCAATCTTGATTCCAGCTCATGTATCTTCCATCCCAGCATTTTTCATGATGTACTCTGCATAGAAGTTAAATAAACAGGGGTGACAATATACAGCCTTTGCATACTCCTTTTCCTTTTTGGAACCAGTCTGTTGTTCCATGTCCTACTCTAACTGTTGCTTCCTGACCTTCATCCAGATTTCTCAAGAGGCAGGTTAGGTGGTCTGGTATTCCCATCTCTTTCAGAATTGTGGCTAAAACAACAGTATAAGGACCTTTCCGATGTCAGGCCAAGGAATTGTGTTTCCAGTCATTGAGCCACACCTGATCACTGAGCACAAATTCATGAATCTGTTCCTCAAGGGGGAATGATATTCTTTTTTATACAAACTTAGTTACCTGATTTATTACCTTACCTAATTGTTCCATCTGCTGTGAAATCCCACCCCCTTACTTGTGGCAAATCTGCTAACACCTGCCTCACTGTGGGAGGGGGTCTCCCATAGAAAATTTCATAAGGACAACAACTATGGGAACGTGCAGTTACCCGTAATATGAGTAAGTCTGCCGGAAGCAAGCCCATCCATGTACAGTCAGTCTCTATGATCCATTTTGAAAGTGTCTCTTCAAGAGTTTGGTTGTTTCTTTCCACCATTCCAGAACACTGGGGCCTATATGCTGTATGTAATTTCCACTGATATTTAGAGCTTCACATACCTGTTAATTAACGCGGCTGCAAAGACAGGGCCATTGTCGGATTCTATACTGGTTGGAAACCCAAGTCTGGGAATTATTTCTCAAATCAGCGAGCTACTTCGATTTTCTTTTTCAGATCAGGTAGGGAAGGCCTCTGCCCAACCGGAGAAGGTACCTACTATTCTAGTAAGTTATGATAACAGGTGACTGCCTTTGCTTCCCCGAAGGACACTCGCTTTCCCTGCATCCTGAGAACTCCACGTCTCAGCCAGTTGGAAAAGCGCTTCTTGGAGGTCATTATTCAGGGGCAATTTCCCCTGGAGCCGGGGCCATAGGGAGCGGCTCCACACTCCCAGGGAAAGGCAGAGCCACAGCCACACATCTGTCCCATCCCCTTTGCTCTGTAGGAGAGCTCTAGTGAGCCTAGGTCTGTCAGGAAAATTCTTGGCTCCTATGGGGACACATTCTATGTGTGAAACTGCATCCAGGACCTAGGGGCCACAGGGCGCCTGTTTCTCTCGGGGGCAGAGGGGTGGGGGGCCTGAAGCAGTGCGGCCCAGCAACAGCTTCCACATCCATCCAATTGCTCTTTTCTTACCTCTGATAGAACTAGCTTTGTTCCAGCCTTTGGCAATTTGGAGGCAAGCGGGCCCCACTTCCTCCCCAAGGAGGCATGGGACCTAATTTGAGTGGAAAGGCCCCTCACGGAGCTGAACCCAGGAAGGCACCCAGTCATGTCTGACACATTCCTGCATCCTGCTTCTTCATGAGCAATACCGCTATAAGCTAGGAATGTCTTTCCAAGGCTCAGAAAGGACAGGGGAGATGCATGGTGCTGCCTCTGGAATTTCGGTCCTCTGAGCAGACCTGGAGGTCTCCCCTTGAAGAAGCTAACCAGTTTCTTCCAAATACAGGCTTGCAAACACACACTGGGTGGCTGCCTCTTCTTCCCTGAAGGACGATCACTTTCCCCGCATCCTGTGAACTCTGCATCCCAGCCTGCTGGAAAAGCGCTTCTTGGAGGTCATTTTTCAGGGACAATTTTCCCTGGAGCCCGGGGCCGTAGGGAGGGCCCCATGCTCGCTGTGAAAGGCAGAGTCACATCCACAGTCTGTTCTACACCTTTTGCCCTGTGGGAGAGCTCTAGTGAGCCTAGGTCTGTCAGGAAAATTCTTGGCTCCTATGGGGACACACCCTGTGTGTTAACCTGCATATCGGACCTAGGGGCCACAGGGTGCCTGTTCCTCTCGGGGGGGACCCTGAAGTGGTGCGGACCAGCAACAGCCTGAACATCCATCCGATTGCTCTTTTTCTTCCTTCTGATACAGCTAGCTTTGCTTCTCGCTTTGGCATTTCGGAAGCCAGGGGGAGCCCCACCGCTGTTGTCCTGGGGTCTATTGGAGTACCGGGTCTATTGGACCCCAGCATGGCACCCGACCCCCTCAGACACACTCCCGCCAGCCTCCTTCCCCATGGGCAGGACTGTTCTGACCTAGGAATGTGTTCTCCAAGGCTCAGAAAATGCAGGGAGACACACGGCCCTGACTCTGGAACTGAGGCCATTGGAGCAGGCCTGGAGGTCTGACGTCTGAGACGCCAAACACTTGCTGCAAGATACAGGTGTGAAAACACACTCTCTGGGGCTGCCTTTCCTTCCTCCAAGGAAGAAGAGCTTTTCCAGTCTCCCTCCGTGCTGAGTCATACAAGGCTGGAAAGGTCTGGCTTAGAGGGCATTTCTCAGCGGCAATGGCCCTGAGGCCCTGCACACCAGGGAGGGATCCTACCCTCCCGGGGAAGTCAAAGCAACCTCCAAACAGCTGTTCTCTCATGTTTCCTCTGGCAGGAGGGAGCTAGTGAGCCCAGGTCTGTCTGGAACGTTCTTGGATCCTGCGGGGAAATCATCCTGGGAGCCCACCTGGATACCAGTCGTAGGGGCTAAAATTCGCATTTTTCCTTCCTTGGAGCCTAACGCAGTACAGCCTAGCAACAGCTCGCTCTGTCAGAGCGGAAGAAAAAGCAACAAGAGGATTTTCAAGCA